>NW_027181003.1:0-21332 GCF_040956055.1 Brachionichthys hirsutus
TCGGCTTGCACTGGTTTCCGTCACGGCTCCATTCCACGGCGACCGTGTTTTTCCTCACGCAGCGCAGCGCGTCGTTGCGCTTCTGTGCGTCGCCGCCCTCAGTCCGCTTCTCTCTGTGGATGAAGTTGGGGAGTGGCGGAATGGAACGCGGAGGGGGGGGGGGGGGGGGGGGGGGGGGGGTGTTCCAAGGAGAAACACAAACTGTCATCCGAAGAACGAAGTCGCGGAGCTGCTGAGGTCGGCTTTTATCGGAGGCTGCGTGTTGTGAAATTTACCGGAAGCCCAGTTTTGCCAATATGGAATGAGAATTTCCAGTTTCTTAACTTAAAAAATAGTAGCTGTCTTTCAAAAACAATGTTTGAAAACACGCCTTCTTAAAAGTGTTATTTAACACACTTAATAAAACATAAATAACCCGCGCCTCGTGGTCGACACCGAAAGCGCAGCTCATTGCGCCTTGCGGGATTTTACTCAGTGGATTCTATAAACGGACCTACAACCTTTACCGTTTTTATAGCAGCGTAAACTCTGCAGGTCAAGAAAAAAAGTTATTAAAAAAAACAACAACAAAAAAGCGGAGAAGCCACAGCTTCTCACTTTGGAGATTAACATTGGCAACGAGACGGTTCAGGGTTCGAAGTGCACAGACTGTGTCAACGTGTCGCGACCAAAGGTCAATCACACTGGATTTCAATGAATGATCAGTGACGTCACACATCCTTTCATTCATTGGGATCGAGCTGCGTTGTATCACGTCTCTGAGCAGATTAAACGTTCCATGACGTTTTACGCACGGAAACGATTATCATGCTGAAAGTTGATTGACACAAAGTTCATCCATAACCATATTAATTTAAATATGTACTTATACATTCCATCTTTAGCAGAAAGCTTGTATAGGAGGGGAGTTTGCACTATTTTCCTTTCATTGTTTCCTCTTGTTAAAGATGCAAAATATGGATTTCATGAAATAAATAATAAATAACATCTTACGTTGATTGACAGATAAACTGCGGCATCACAAACCAACATGCTGCAGGTACATTCTGCCATCTGCTGCGTTAATGTTGGCACTGCCACTTTTATTGAAAGCAACTTCTCTTTGAAAGGCTGCATTTTTATCGACTATGATTTAATTAAACTGCAATATCTGATCTTATAAATGTCCCCTTCTGTGTCTTGCACAGTATTCAGTATTCATACGAGTACATCTTCACCCGTTAGGATTTATTCTGCCGTTTTCTCCTCTTCCCTTCTTCTTCCTCTTTCCGCTTGTCCCTATTACTCTTAGAAATTCCCTTCTCCTCATCCTCTCCTCCAGCTGACCCTACATGTCAGTTTGTGAGATGATAATCACTCTTAACATTAAAGGACCTAAATCTAAAACAAATGTAACACTCGTGAGTTTATAGAGTTCCATGCAGCAGTCCAGCAAGAACTTCTGGACACGCCAGTTTACTGCAAAGCACTTTACTGTGTTTGTTAAATATGGTTCTGATCAGGATTACCATCACTAATGTTGATTGTTGATGGAAACTGACCCACAGAAAAATTGTCACAGGAGATGCACCTGCAGTGTACAAATAGGCCCGCCAGATGGCAGCAAAGCATCACGTGTAGAAAACCATCTTCAACAGACTCCAGCCCTTTTCTTCCCGGTTCATCAAATGAATATACAATTAAACAAATAAAAACAACCCTCAGGAGGTTGAAAAAAAAAGAAAGAAATTAAGTAATTAAGTGCTGAACTCCTTTCATATCATGTAAGCACTAAGCAGCTCCCCAGACATAACAAATATGTGTGTAATTATTAAAGTCATGTGACTCAGAGAGAAAAACAGTATTCAGAGAGGACTGGATATTTGTTGTCAGTGTTAATAATTCTATATTTGTATTTATGTCACCTACAGTATGAAACGTGAACTGTATAATTAATTGTGTTGAGTACAGGCTTCTCTGTAACACAAACACCCTGCGGTTAGAGAGACAAATGTAACCTAATAGCATTTCTTACGTTTCCTGGTTACCTCACTGGTGTTTACAGTCCTTCATTGCCTCCGATTTCTAAAGAAACTGCTCAGAATTGCTGATTGTCAATGTATCGATGTCGTACTTCAGTATAGCTGCTGTTGTTTTTAAATCTAGAGGCGAATATCTCTCGATGTCATGAATCTGTATGAGTCAAGAATCTTTGTGTCTGGTTCAGCGGTGAGCCGCGTGGATCGTTGGGAGATTTTACTTTTCCCTGAGTCTTTTTGAGAACAGCTACCGACTACAAACAATCATTACAGAGTACCGTAAATGCACAGAGGGTTATTGATTTCCAGGGAGCACATCATAAATAAATAAGCAAAAAGACGTCTGTCCTAGATTATTTCTCATTCTCAGGACATCAAATGACACGCATTCATCGCAGGTTATATAGATCAGCCTGGTGTAATGGTAAACTTCTAAAATCATTTTTTTAATAGTTATTTTTATATATATCTATTGTGTATCTGCAACTGTTATAGATACTTTCGTAAGAAACATAATCATCGGAACTATCAATGATTGTAATACATAACACGAGAAAAGATTGATGACTGGCTATTGAATATTAACAGTTCGAATGCATATAGCACACGAAATAATACCAAGAAAATGATCATAAATTATTAAAACTCTATTGAATAACACTCAGAAGAATTTAATTATCTGATCAACAAATAAGGCAAAGATATTCATAGACTATTGTTGATTCCGTTTATTTTTATATTTACTTTATTTACTTTATTTACAGCAGTTTGTCTCCCATCCTGAGTCCTGACATGTCAAAAATGTGACACAGACCTGCCTCCTAAAGCTGAGAGAGAGGAGAAGTTTGTGTCACCCACCACTCCCTGTCGTAAGAAACCTCCGAGTGCCACTAGCTCCCTGAGCAAAGAGTCATATATGGCTTAGCACTATAGTAAACAGAGCATTCCTAGTTACTGACTGTTCTGCCTTGAGGCAGTTCAGTTCTTGACAGGCAACACGCCAAATATGTGACTAAGCGGGTCTGAGGAGTAGCGTACAGCACGACTCCTTCAGGTGGTGCTTTGTTGAGCTGTTATATCCCTGAGAAAGAGCAAACCATTGTTTGTCAAACTACTGTCTCATCTTTCTTTCCTGTGCATATCTTCGTTTTAAAAAACTGCAAATTGTAGAGAGAAAGGGTTCAATTTCTTGAAGATCACTGTTTGTGGTGAAATATCATTATTTCAGGTTGGTGATAATGGTGGAGGTATGCACTTTGGCACAAGACAGAGGAGACTTTGTCACAGCACAGAGCATGTATTATCTTCATGCAGCCTCCATCTTGCTGTCTCAGACAAGAGGAAGGTACTTTATAATCACCCGGCGTCTGACTGTAAGGCAGACTGACAGACTACTCTAATTACCTCTGTCTCCCTGCCTCTCTGGAAACAAACTAAGTTTAGTGTATTTTTGGTTTTAATCTAGAAAGGATAATGCATTAGAAGTGACTTTCCTTTATTATGACTTCAACAAAGATTTCCACCAGTGGAAAAAATTAACATTATAAAACAAAACAAGTCTGATAATGCATTTCTCAGATTGCTAGTCTTGTTCACTGTTCACTTTCGCTACACACATTGTCTGATGTTTAAAGGTGCATTGACTGCAGATTAAAAAAATAAAATAACCCGGGGAGGCAACTATTGCCACATAAACATTAAATCTAATTGTTTGTTTTAAATTGCTCATCAGAATACACAATATACAGCTGTGTTATGATGCCTTTTAAAAACAAACATTGTCTGCTTAGTGTCAGGAGTAAATGATTTTCACATTGCACTGCCATTGTCACTAAAAAGTGAACAAGAAAATAGTTTCTGGGTTTTATCAGAACTAAATTCTGTCCTAAATGTTGTACTAGGGTGTAAAGATAATGTCATTGTGTGCGTGCAGTGTATCAATGACACGAATAAAGCTTTATTCTTCTTCTAAATGGGCACACGGTGAGGGAGCAGAATAATAATCACATTGCCCTTCGTGGTTTTTGTCCCTCGTTGCTTCCTGTAGTTCTGGGGATGGGTTGCCAGGAGACGGCGGAAACGATTACTAAGTAGCAGCGATGGAGAAGTATGAGAAGATCAAAGTGGTCGGAAGAGGAGCGTTCGGGTAAACTGTGGATTCTTTGTGCTTGAACATAAACACGTGTTGTTCCTGCGGTGTGTTTGGAAACGCAACGTTGTTGCTGCGTGAACTCGTTTTAGCTCGTTTTAGCTCGTTTTAGCTCGTTTTAGCTCCAATAGTGCGTTTGGTAAATTAGCTTTTGTGTTTACATCAGTTTGAACTACCGATGTCTTTTCTTCACATTTTAAAAATCGGATGTTTTATCTTCAATCAAAACATTGAGTTGCTGGCGTTTCATCAAACAAAAGTCTAAAAATATTAGTTATTTTTCAATAATTTGCTGAAAACGATTTTTAAAGTCTTTTTTTCTGTTGATGAAAAGGCAAAGAAAAGTATAATTTAGCTTTGGCATGCGTTACAACGTTTCAGAGGGTGATTTTTGTAAAGTCATTGTGCAAATTCACAACACGTTTTATGAATCCAATTGTGATTATGATTGAATATATATATCAGTTTAATATTTTTTTTGCTGAGCAGTCATTTTAAAGTACTTAGAGAGTAATGCAAATCTGTATTTGTTTACATTACAGTATACATTTATATAAAAATAAATCAAATAAGTAATGCTTGTTCACACGTAATCATTTTTGTGAATGGATTCACACATTTTCTTGTATATCCTCCTGAGACGCTGACATGCTCGCTGGCTGGGTCTCAGGAGGATTATGTAAAAATAAAAATTTAAGTGTGAAATTATCAGGTTTCATTCATCGTCAAATTCAAGTAGTTCTTAATACAGCAATAAAACATTTCCACAGTGAAATGCAAATGTGTAGCTAAAGAACATTAGCTCTTTTGTAGCCCTGATTAATCCATCAACTCATCGGTTTCTTTAAATATTTTCTTTCCTGAAAATCACACAAAATAGTCTGTGAACTTTTGAAACAGCTCCAACCTACTGAACATCATCCATATGCGTAATCATACAGCAAGATATACGTATAATAAAATACACATGTAATGTTTCTTCCCTTTCCGCTCCTCTCAGGATTGTTCACCTGTGCAGGAGGCGCAGCGACGGGGCCTTCGTCATCCTGAAGGAGATCCCGGTGGAGCAGATGTCACGGGACGAGCGGCTGGCAGCTCAGAACGAGTGTCAAGTTCTGAAACTACTCAACCATCCAAATATCATCGAGTACTATGAGAACTTCCTGGAAGACAAGGCGCTGATGATAGCAATGGAGTATGCGCCAGGTAAGTTTGCAGTAATACCTAATTACATGAGTCACTTTTTGTTACCTAAAATAAAATAAACTCAGTTAAAGTTTCATGACGACCTTTCATTACTCGCTGGGATCTTGTTTCCTGACATAACGGCTGAGTTGGTTTCAGTTCTGACCTTGAAGCACATTTTATCATTTTGGGAGCTAAAACAAATACTGATTTCCCATAACACATAAAAAATAATAATAATACAACAGCGTTCAATAATACAACTCCCCAAAGGGGAGGCCAAAGTACATAACACAACACCACGTGAGTACTTTGGCCTTCCTTTTTAATTGACATCGTACATTCACGTACAGCATATAAAACCTTTTGTGTCCACAGATGTTGATGTCCTCTCGCTGGAATTCCCATCTCCCAGTATACTGATCGATTATCAGTTATGACATTTGACCAATCAGAAATCGTCTTTGTTCTCTTGTCGATGTTTCCTCCATGCAGGTGGGACCTTGGCTGATTACATTCAGAAGCGATGCAACTCCTTACTGGACGAGGACACCATCCTTCACTTCTTCGTGCAGATTTTACTCGCCCTCTACCACGTCCACAACAAACTGATTTTGCACAGAGACCTTAAGACCCAGAATATTCTTCTGGACAAACATCAGATGATTGTAAAAATTGGAGATTTTGGCATCTCCAAAATCCTCGTCAGCAAGAGCAAAGCTTACACGGTGGGTTGTTCCTTCTGTGAATGATTCAGCCATACGTTCCCCGCTTCGTTCAATCCTAAATGTTTTTTTTTTTGTTCCACTCTGCAGGTGGTCGGGACCCCGTGCTACATCTCCCCCGAGCTGTGTGAGGGAAAGCCTTATAACCAGAAGAGTGACATCTGGGCTTTGGGCTGCGTGCTGTACGAGCTGGCGAGCCTCAAGAGGGCCTTCGAGGCTGCTGTACATAAAACACTAAACTTTTAACTTAAAGAAAATGACTGTAAAGCCACCGAATTAGATTTAACAGTCCAGTCATTACGTTCACATCGAGTTCATGTTGTTTATATTTGAAACAGAAACCATGTCTGCCGCTCTCGGTCCCTCCAGTCGGGTTCTAATGCAGAATACTTTCACAGGATGCTAGATAAGGGATTGGGAATTCCTCAACATATTTAAGGTATATTGTAATTTTGCTCTTTGCCACTCTTTCATTTGGTTTTCAGAATTTACCTGCTCTGGTGCTGAAGATCATGAGTGGGACATTCGCCCCACTTTCAGACCGGTACAGCCCCGAACTTCGTCAGCTCATCCTCAACATGCTCAATCTGGATCCGTCCAAACGGCCTCAACTCAATGAAATAATGGCTCTTCCCATATGCATCAGGCCCCTGCTTAACCTCTGCACAGACATAGGAAATGTCAAGATGCGCAGGTAGAGGGCTTTGATGCATGTTACACAATCATTTCAATGCTAATAATTTGACATTTCCTTTATGTTCTTATTTGCTCTTTCTTGTTTTGTAATCAGTTTTGTTTTTATCGCCTTCTCTGCCTCTTTCAGGATCGAGAAGCCTCTGTCTACTGTGCAAGCTGGTCCACAGGGTCGACCAGGAGGGAGAGTTCCTACCAACAGGTCAAGAGGTCAGACGCAGAGCCGCTGTTTAACAGCAGAACTATTTTGTCACTGACTCCTCGTTATGGCTTTAATGCTGAGTGCATTTTGTTCCCGCGTGTAAACAGACGGATCCGTTTGTTTAGCATCAGGGAAGGTGCATTCCCTCCCGTTGTCCTCCGTGTACACGTGGGGAAGTGGACTCTCAGCGCCTCTCCGCCTTCCAATGCTCAACACCGAGGTGCTGCAGGTGTCTCTGGGCCGCACTCAGAAGATGGGCGTGACCAAGTCCGGCCGTCTGATTACATGGGAGGTCTGTGCAGGCCGTATTGGTGACCTGTTTACACAGCTTTCAGGTAGTGCCTGATCCAGCACAACACCGGAAGCCGTCAGACCCTGCTGTCCTCGATCAACTTGTGGATGTGAATTTATGTATTTGTAGCCGTTTTGTAAGCTGCTAAATATCCAGATAGCTAAATAGTCCGGTGATTTGGCACATTAATGATTTTATTTGAACTATTTTCTTTTCTTTTATCTTTTGGTTTCTTTCTTAGGGAAGAGTTATATTATCATACTTTTGTGCTGGTTAGGTTCTAATAACAGTTTGTGATCACAGTCTCCTTCAGTGGGCTCCGGTGAGGTCAGTCTTCCCGGTGTCGTGGAACCGATGCAGTCTCAGTTCATTTCACGTTTCCTCGAGGGTCAGTCTGGAGTTACCATCAAGTCGGTGTCCTGTGGAGACCTTTTTACCACCTGCATGACAGGTTGGTGGGCCAGTCCTCCTTGTACAACCGTTTAGAGACTATACCGTGAGACAGAATAAACGTAAATCTACGTTTATTCTGTTGGTGGGCCAGTCCTCCTTGTACAACCGTTTAGAGACTATACCGTGAGACAGAATAAACGTAAATCTACGTTTATTCTGTCTTCCCGACCGTCACACTGCTGTCAGACAAGCAGACAACATTTGGATGCTCTTATGAAAGTGTGGATAGAGCAGCTGTTCTTCTTTTGAATTTGAATTTGCAGACAGAGGGATAATCATGACCTTTGGAAGTGGGAGCAACGGCTGTTTAGGACATGGCAACTTCAACGACGTCACGCAGGTAAAACGCCTTCAGGGGAAAATAGTTCAACGTTACAGTGTTTTTAAGAAACTCAGCAAAAAGCTAAAATATTTAGCATTCTTTACACTGAAGAGATTAAACCTCAGCAATGACTTTAAGTGTGATGCAAAACAGTTACCCCCCCCCCCCCCCACACACACACACAAACACACACACAGCCTATAGTTGCATTCTATGATGTAAAATTTCTTTCAAACTGGAAAATTATGACAAAAATAGACATTTACTGAAATTGTAGAAATCCTTTTATTACAAAAGACATCTTCTGAATTCTATAGTTTTGATGAATTAAAATGATCTCGCTATTAATCACTGTCCACCGGGTCAACGTCGCCATAGAGACGCTTGATAAAACTCTGGAACACTGTAAATCTGACCTGTGTTTTCTTCCTCCTTTGTTTCGCTGCGCAGCCCAAAATAGTCGAGGCCCTCCTCGGCTACGAGCTGGTCCAGGTTTCGTGTGGGGCTTCCCACGTACTCGCTGTAACCAATGAGAGAGAAGTGTTTGCCTGGGGAAGAGGAGACAATGGTGATGTCAACCAAATGGATGTTTTGAAGCAGGCTTGATAATTCTTAATATTCATTCTTTTCTTGTTTGTGCCTGATTCATAATAACATATAAAAGTTATATATATATATAATGCAAGAATTCAGCAACATCTCAACTCACAGCTGGAAGGTTGGGTCTTTGTTCGACTGTCCTGTAGGTCGCCTCGGGTCAGGCACCCAGGATACCGTCAACGCACCCCAGCAGGTTACTCTCCCTGTTGAGTTCGAGGCCCAGAGAGTTGTGTGTGGAGTCGACTGCTCCATGATTATCAGCACCCAGTACGGCATCATGGCGTGTGGAAGCAACCGGTAATTACTCTAGAACCCCTCCCTCTAAGCAGGACTAATCAGCAGCAACAAAATATCACATTTCTATTTTCTACCTCCCATCGACTCCATCGTGTGTGTGTGTGTGTGTGTGTGTGCGCACTGGGAGGTTACACACGCTGCATACTGCTGATGCACTTTCATTACACACAACCTGCGAGGCCACATTCTCCTAAAATGAGTAACACCTTCCTCTCAGGGGTTATTCCCTCGATCTGGGAGGGTTTCGACATGAAGATAAATGAGTGGAGGAAGCAACAGCAGACGCAGACGCCGCATTTATTAGATGACCTGCAGCTTCAGCGAAGCAAAGAAAAGAAAAGAGGGATATTACCATTCGGGGACTCTGATAAATGTGCATTATATGCTGTGGTTTAACAGATTACACGTCTTTGTGTTTATTGGTGGGATCAGGTTCAACAAGCTCGGGCTGGATAAGATCACAGCCGGAGAGGAACCGGATCCGTTAAACCAGGTGGAAGAGGTCAATCTTTACACTCATGTCCAATCAGCCCCCCTCAACACTGAGAAGATAGTTTGCACTGACATTGGAACGGCCCATTCTATTGCTGTTACAGGTAAAATTATTATACCAATATCTTTCAGTCAGTCCCCATTTTTGTGGTGGTCTGTTTCATTTAGTGCACTTAAGTTGTGGCAGCAGCAGATCGAATGAGATTCTGCTCTAAAAGACGCATTCCAGCATGTTAATAAAGCCAAATTGAACCTGTAAAAGTATCAATGTGATCCCGTTTGTTGTGCTGAGTCACACTTCTAACATCGCCCACGTTTTCCTTGTTCAGAAAGGGGCCAGTGTTTCACATTTGGCAGCAACCAACACGGTCAAATCGGCTGTAGTTCCCGCCGGAGCAGTCGCACTCCCTACCTGGTGCCCGGGCTGCAGGGCATCGCCATGGCTGCCTGCGGAGACGCTTTCACCTTAGCGATTGGCTCCGGTGAGCAGGAAGGACGACGCGTGATGATTGTGTGCTAACGAGAGCTCTGTTCAGGTGTTCGACGGACGGGAGCCTCTGTGGCATCTTGAGCTGCAATCATGAAGGTTTTACATTTTAAAACTAGGGAGACGCCACTGAGGCTCAGTTTTCACACGTTCAAGGTGTGTGTGTGTGTGTGTGTGTGTGTGTGTGTGGGTGTACTAGTAAAATGTAACATTGCGCCAGGGCTCGGTCTCCTGGGGGGAACACCAGCGGTCCCAGTCAGGTTTAGTTTGTTTGCTCGACTTTGTCCGGCTCTGACTTCCCAGATCATTTTGCTGCCGCCGCAGGAGAGGCGGAGCCGTCACTGAAAGACGGATGAATTAAAGAAACGGTGACCAGCGCCTTCCTCTCCTCTCTCTGCAGAAGGGGAGGTCTACACCTGGGGGAAGGGCGCCCGCGGCCGCCTCGGGAGAAAGGAGGAGGATTCTGGGATACCGAAGGCAGTGCAACTCGATGAGAGTCACCCATTTGTGGTGACATCCGTGGCTTGTTGTCATGGCAACAGTCTGCTGGCAGTGAAACGTAATATTTCACTTATTATCCATTTGTTAGCAAACGGTCTGAGATGAAGAAATCAGCGGATTAATCCCCACACAAACGAGCGGCGGAACTTGAGAATATTTATCTGCATGCTTTTCATTTATTGGGTCCAGTTTTATATTTCAGGCTGAACACCTCGACACGGCGACTACTCGTACTAAGTGGAACAAAAAGAGAGACATTTCCACCTCTCTCCCAACAGCGACGGTGCAGAAAAAAGCTCAATGGGAATAAATTCTCCACTCCACAGATTTAGAGAAGATTAAACTGCATCACATTATAATAAGTAACAGAGATCACGTTAATCCTGCCTACGGGCTGCAGAGCTGCTGTTAAAATGCTTCTTTGACCTGCAAAATCACGCAGAGACCAACAAGGGCGACAACGATTGAACCAGAAACATTTATCATTTGTTTGTCAAAATGACAGAATTAACCATCATCAGTAGTTCCAAATTGATTTTGTTGTTGCTAATCAACTTTATCTTCCTGTTCCAGCTTTGCTGGAGGACCCGGTCCCGAGATGATTTTGTCCTAGATGTCCACTCAGCGGCAGAGCGAGCTGGAGAACAGCCTCCCCTCAGTCACTCGTCTCAGAGGCCCGTCTGTGCTGCGGCGGGAACATTCCCTTTCATGATGCAGCTGCGGCCTCACACTTTCACCCAGGCTTCCTCTCTCTATGTATCGTTATTCTCTCCCTCTAATGAAGGCTCGGTTCATCTGGTGGTTTGACTTTTATGGAGGGAAGCTGAGGAGTCTGAGCCAGTTTGCTGCAGCAGGTGTATTTCACAAGAGATTCACTGGAGGAATGCTGTCGCGCTGTTCCTGGAGCAGGATTACAGGAAGTCGTTATGTGAGCCATTGTCCTTTCTCACAGTTCAGGTTAGCGTGATGAAGACAACAAGTCAAAGTGGTCTGCCCTTTAGCCACGGCAGATAAGGACACGATACAAAGAAATGAAAAGAGTAAAAGGTTTAGTAACTCATCAGCCAAATGAAGCGAACATGCAAATCTCACGTAGCCTTTGTGCCTTATTGGATTAGCTCAACCGCTGAGCTCCGACCGGATAACGATGGGATCCACCATCGTCTCTAGAGCCTCGCCAGAGTGCCGCAAATCACTCATCTGTTCACTCACTGGAGCCGAAACAATGACAGCAGCAGCTTTATAGCAAGCAATGAATGGAAGGACATTTAGGGCAGCTAACAGTCCCTAACGTATCGGGACATCCAGATCGTTAGCAGCGAGTTGTGTACGTTCCGAGGATGATATACATGATGGACCCGAGACGAGGTGGACCGACTCAAACATTATTATTTCTTGCTGATGGTACGTCTGTTAAATGTGGAGCTCATATTCGATTGTGGATGCACAGCTGGGTGTCATTTTGTGCTGTACTTAATACGTAAATCCAGTTTGCATTTTTTTATACAACTCGCTGTCTGGATATTTCCTTCTGTTAGAGCCTTTATTGTCACGATAAGAGTCAAACATGATATATTTAACATGAATAAATAGAACTAGCCACAGATCCTGTGATAAAGCTGTTAAGTGAAGATTGTTTAAAGTGGGTTCAGTTTTCAGAAAGAGAAATTATTTTTTTTACTTCTTATTTGCAAAACGAGGGACAAGCGGTGCTGAAACAATTCTAGTGGTTTGGATGTTTTAGAAAACTTAATGTGTCCAGAAACCTTTAATGAATTTATGAAAATAAACATCCTTATGAGTAGTCTCTGATATAATGCTGACATGCCTGATTACATTTTTGCCTTTTTCTGTTCGCACATTTGCCTTTATTCCCATTATAATCATTGTCTTTTCCACAGACCTGTTATCAGTTGATATGCTTCTTGCAACTAATTCATCTGATGTTAATCGTGAATACTGATCAATATCATAATACAATATTTTAGAATGTCTTTTTTTATAACCTCTCCTCATTGAAGATGGCTCCACGCCTTTCCCGAGGACATGTCTCGTTTAACATTGCTGTCTGGAATGATGACGTAATGATGATGTAATCTGCTGGCAAGACACCAGGTCGAAAAATGATCTAAATCCTGGGGAGCGCTTAATATCTCTCCAGGGCGGCGCTCGTTTCTTAGTTAGAATTTACAATGAAACACTCATTTATAAATTCTATTTCATTCTCGTGTCGATGCAAAGAGAGGAATAAACCACTCGTGTTTTTCAATTTAGTGTGCGCGTCCTACCACCAGAGGGCGCCTCCCACCTGTGACTCCAGACGTTTGTTCCGGTAATCATTTTTATTTAAATTTATATTTGACTTAAAGCTTATGTCTAACAAATATTTACGCCTCTCTCTTTGGCATAATGCATATTCTCACTATTCCTCAGTCAGATTAGCGTGCGCTCATTGCGGTGTGTGTTAAATTATTATTATTATTACATTTTAATGTAGTCCATATTAAACGCGAATGGAACCCAAATAGCGCGTTTGATTCGAGGCCGCTGCAGACAGACAAAGCCCCATTACAGGGAGATAACGCGGTGATTCAGCTCCCTGACTCCTCCTTGCGTGTCGGAGGAGGCGGGACTCGACGCACCTAAACAGGCGAGGGGTAATTTATTGCGATCAGAGTGTCATCCGCCGTGGACGGACACGCGTCGAGGCCCGCCAGCACCGAGCCGTAAACCTGCACACGCAGAAAGGAGCAGCGACCGGGCATCGACGTCGGTCTCCGGCTGCAGGAGGAGAAGCTGCGGGGGGGGGAGGGAGGGAGGAGGTGGGGGGCGAACGCGCCGCCTCTGAAGCCCGATCAGTCGAGACGTGACATGAACCCCTCGTCGGCTTAAACAGCAGAGGGGGTGGGGGCGCGGGGAGGACCGGAGAGGACCGGAGAGGACATTTCTACCGTCAACCCGCAGACCTCCCACGGAAGCCGCAGAGATGCCCGGATTTGATTACAAGTTTCTGGAAAAGCCGAAGAGACGCTTCCAGTGTCCGCTCTGCAGCAAGGCGATGCGGGAGCCCGTCCAGGTGTCTACCTGTGGACATCGGTTCTGTGACACCTGCCTGCAAGAATTCCTAAGGTAGGGCTGCGCGTGCACGCTCAGAGAGAGAGAGAGAGAGAGAGAGAGAGATACCGGAGACGACTGCCTGTCTAGTATCGGCCGAGCAACAGCAAATAAAGGACGTGCAGGTGTGTCGTCCTCACCTTCCCTCCGCTGGGGGGGGGGGGGGGGCTGTCTGGACACAAATAGCATCAGCCTGCTTCTAGCAGCCGTCTTGAAGGAGCTGTGGAGGATGTTGTTGTTGTTGTTGTTGTTGTTGTTGCAGCAGCCGTGAGACAGAAATTGTGTCTTTCATTGATACAAGATGAATCGGTCCAGATGTATTTACAGGTAAAGGGTAAAGATGATTTCGTGCCGGTGTCCTGCAGCAGGCCCCTTGCCTCTTTATCTTTTTGCCCCCCCCCCCCCTTCCATCACACACTCAAAGTGATCGCATGTGATGCAACAAATCTCGGTGTTACAGCACAAACCATCACGAGGTAAGCTTCTGCCCGGTAGAAGCTGAGGGTTCGTATCGGAGCACGGAGGATCTGAGTTTAGAGACAAACGAGCCCGATCTCCGTCACGTTGATCTGGAGGAGAAGGATCCGGTTGCACAGATGAGCGCTGACGTCGTTCCTGCAGCAGATCCAGGCGAGTTTAAGTCGATTAACTTACAGCACGAACTACAATTGGCAGCGAATGATTCCTTTCACTGTAGATGTCCTGCATGTCCATTGTTTCAGCCAGATAGTTTATATATATATATTAAATGTTTTGTTTTACTGATGGCCCCAAAAATCCGGAAAGTGTTTACTTATCGAGGATTCAAAGCAGAGGAAAAAAAACCAGCTTCCATTCCATCCCATGCAAGCTGCGAGCGGAGCGTGTCATAAAAGGAATCGAGCTTAATGGATAATTAGGGAAGTTCCTGATTAGTGTTTTGTAATCGGATACATTGATCAGTTCTAGCTTTACAGACGATAACGGTGATTTAAGGGAGTTTCAGTAAAGCCCTGAAATATCTGGCGGGGCAGAAGACCAAAATAACAAACGATAATCCACCTTTTTGGATCGAGGTATCGTCATAAACTGAATCTGTCGACTGTCGGTTGGATGAAACTACATCCGTGCGCGTTGAGCCGAATGAAAGACAAACAGAGGAAGAGAGAACAGGAACTCGCTCTCACTCCTTTTTTTTGTGTTTGACTTTCAGTCGAGAAGTTAAAGCCTCCCAAATGAAGGTAAACACGGCGTTTGAATAGTTAAAGCCGGTTTTACAGCCCATAAAAAGGGCTTTGTGGCGCGGCCCTCGGTGACGGCTCACTTTGACTGCTCTGAAGTTTTATTTCAGTTTAAAAATGGGTCACCGCGTTATTGAACTCCAACCGACATGGAAAAAGAGCTTCAGAAGTCCGGAGACTCTTCTGAAACACCCAAACACAACATTTGCCCATTTGCCACTGTCGTAGATTCATATCTAACCACAGCGGTGAATATTTAATGATTGTTGAGTCAGAAATAGAATGCGGAGAAGTGAAAACCACGCTCTGAACGCACGAATGGCTCTGCCGCGTGTTCCTCGTTTGCACCTTGAGTCATCAAGGAGCCTCCCGTGGCTCACGGAAAAGCGGCGGCAAATTGCATCTGGTCGAAAAAAGCACGAACTCAGATGGGTTACATTAGAAAGCGAGGGAGGAGCAGCGCTCGCTGCTGATCAATGGGCTTTGCCGCCGGTTCGTCTGCATCATCCTGCCTGCCTCCGCCTTCGTCCTCCGGTTGGAGCCGCTTTCGTCCTCCCACATGCAGACCGAGTGAATCCGAGCAAAGTTTCACAACTTCGGAGTTTTCGCTGAGTCACTGTTTCTGTTTAATCGGGATGTGCGTGCAGAGAGGAGCGATTTCCTCCCTGTGAGATGGAAATGTAACCTGTGATCTCAAAAGAAAAGAAAGAACGATGATGATGTCTTTATCATGAGGCGGCGGAACCATCCGTCCTTCCGTAACAAGTCGTTTCACTCCTACAGGTTACGTCTCTGTGGCTAAAGAGTAAACCTGGTTCATTTCTCAGCTTGAATGAAAGTTACAGAAACGTCTTCTATCAGCAGCAGAGGACATTTCAGGAGCTTCTTCCACCGCTGAGGAGACCAGCTGCGTATTCACCCCTCTGATGAACCGAAGCGTGCCGGTCGAGGCCGCTTCCGGCTCTCAGCCAATGAGAGCGTGGCTCTTTTTGAGTTTATTGAAGCTGACCGTTTTTAGTTAGCTGCTGCTTCGCCCACTGTAGCAACCGGGCTGATCCTATTGGGTAATCATTGAAGGCCCGCGTGGCATCCAGTCGGGGCTTGCCAGCAGAATCTGCCCTCGTTTGCCCCGACGGCTGCATCGCTTCCTCCAGAGCCCGCTGGACGACACGCCGCCCAAGGAATGAAGCATGGCACAGCTTCAGCCTTAATCGTCTTCTCTCAGCAATAATCCTGGAACTCCTCTCTGTCTGCCTGTGCGGCACGTATAAGCAGTGCATTTGTAACTAGCACTCACATGGATGCAGTAAAAAATATCACATATAGCTGGCACATATAACGACATTTTTCCAACATGTCATATAAAAAGTTGTTCACAAGAACATTCATAAACACTTTATTTGTTTAAAAATTACATTACATGTGTCGTAAACCATGTATTACTTTATTTGTTGCGAATACCCAGTTCCCAGTCTATCTGACCAATGAAAATATTCTTACACTTAAAAGTAGATCAAAATTTCCCTCGAGGCATTTTATGGGACTCATAAAGGTTTCAATTGGCCGGTTCTGGAGCTTCTTCCTTCAGGCCTCTATGCAGTCCCAGTAGTTCAGCCACTCCTTACCTACCCTGGGTCACATGGAGCTGTAGTAGAAGTATTTTTCATGGCTCAAATATTCGCTGTCTGAATCTCAGGGGACTTTTTTTTTTTTGAATGGGCAGTGAGTCATTGTCATTGTGGCACATCTTCTGCGTGTTGTGCAATGTTTGCTCTCATAACCGATGTCGGTGATACTCACTTTAACTGCTGCGCCCACGCGCCAACGCTCTGAATCGGCCACATTATAAACACTACAGTCGGACGACTCCATTCTTTCTCTTCCGGTTTTTGACTATTTCGCTCCAATCGGTGGTTCATTGGTAGCTAATAAGTTCATAACTAATGCAACCAATGCTTGTTTTTATTACCAATCAATCAGGCAATTGTTCCCCCTATAAAATGTCAGATGGAAATAAAAGAAATACCAAAGAACTTTTACCCTCCTAAATTAGTTTTTCCAGAAATCCAAAGATATGAAATGTACAAGTTATAACCGAAAGGCAGCAAAACATCACATTGGTGTAGCTGCAGTCGAGTATCGTTGTAAGAGACACATTATGTAACAGTGCATTTAAATCATAGGCAGGCATGCTATTTTTAAAGTGACCTATAAACTGTAATTAGTAAGTTTCTCTAGATAAGGTACAGGAAATGAACAGGAAGTAACATTCAGCAGCCAAAAAGGTGAAATGGCTCCATTGATTTGGTCCAAAAGGAACAGAATCCACTCAGCATCTCATCTACAACATCTTGTATCTTTTTTATTTCATGTATTTTATTGCTTATATTTTTAATGTAAGCTGTAGAGGCGAGGGAAAAGTATTTATATAGTCATACTCTGAGAGTTCCAGGTTAGCCGTTTACCCCGTTTCTATTCTTTATTCTACGCAAACTATAATAACATGAGGAAGAATGTAATTATGCACATTTCCAAGTATCCTGGACCCACGGAGCTGAAAAGTTTCCAACTGAGAGCTCTTTCCAGTAAACCGTTTACCACTTTGCAGACCAACGTTGTTCTGATTAATGTCTGATGGCTGCAAAGCCATAGAACGTGATTTAACAATCAAGCATCAGAGCTGACACACACACTCCGTCTACATGGTGATGAAGAGCGTTTCTCTGTCCGGTGAGTGTGTAACTGCAGACGGATGTATAGAAAGGCACCTCAGTGACGGGGGCTTTCTTAAAGGCCTCAATGGACCTGTGTCTCATTGGGGTCCAAGTCTGCCACTTGAAGCAGCTGGGGCTTTGTGCCTCAGTAGGTATCTGTAGCTGAATGGGGGCCATGCCGGGGATGGCTGATGAATGGATGTGTGTTCATTACCATCTCTGTCCCCATCACAGGGACATTCACAGCCCCCCCCCCCCGCAGGTGTCCAAGAGTCTGCGCCAGCATCCAGGGTCCATATCCGGAGAGTTTGGGGGGGCCTCACTGTCGCCCCTTATCCTTCTCTGGTGACAATGACGGTCAGTGAGCTGCACATTCGAGATGCTGCGTGCAGCTGAGTCACAGCCCTGTCTCCGTCCTGCCCTTCAGCGTCTCTCGGAGCGTCTTTCAGCTGATCTGTTCGCTTTAAACGCACCAATGCATGGAAGTGGGCGCTCACCTGGAGGAGAGAGCGACGCATTTAGGAGAAAGAAACTGTTGAGCTGTACAGCGACATTTGTCTGGGAAAGGCACAGTCAGTACTCTGCTGAAATGTAGCCCCCCCCCCCCCCCCCCATAATGTGCGGCACCTCTAAAGTCACGAGACAGACGACTTGTTCCAGCAGGAGTGACGCCTCCTTACTCCTCAATAAAGGTTATTATTCTCTGACACCGATCATACGAGAAATCACTGATCTTTAAACCCAAATCCAGACGCTCCCCTCCAGCTGCTTCCAACATGTTAAGACTCACGAGCTTAGCTCAGTTTAACTGTTTTATTGCTGATTAATTTGCCCATTTTTTTGTCATGAAACGGTTCATCATTGTGTTAAAATAAAACAGGCTGGAACTGTGAATCTGTTGAAATAAAATGTTGTGTTCTAGTAGGAAGAATGGCATCTGTTCCTGGATTCACGTTAAAGGGACCGCACGAAACTGAAAATAAAGGCCCGAGGATGTCAGACAGGAAACCATCTCAAATCAGTGTTTTATTTGTGTACGGAAATGGATGTTGACATTCAATCATTTTCCATGTTTGGAGAAGCACGAAAAAAAAAAAAAAACAACAGTTTTAACCCACAATTTAGTTTAAAATGGGTTCGTGCTCACAACGCTGGACGTGTTAGATTATCATTCACAGGCAAATCGTTACGTTTTCATTTTGTTAGTGAGGTAAACTAAACTCGAGCTCGTGCAATTTCTTTCAATGCTCTGATTTCCCTCTAATGTAAAATCAAGTCCAGCTCAGTGCTGCTTTTTTCCTCCTTTCTAATGAAATAACTAGAAGAGGCGACGCCTTAACTTAATTCCATCTTTGTTTGGGAGCTTGTTCTGAAATGTTTGCGTTTCTGCAGACCGCGAGACGCGAGCAGGTCAATTTCAGGAGGATGAGACAGTCGGGGGGGATTCTCCAGGAAGGAAGCGGAAATACTTGGAGATGCAGAGCTGTGATGATGATGATGATGATGATGATGTTGCACAGAGAAAGTGACCTGACCATCTCACACAGCTGCAGAGCGCCCCAACTCAGACGCTGGGACGCTGTATTGTGACAGATGGTATTATGTGTGGAAGCACAAAGGAAACAGAGCAGACGTGAAGCTCCCGGCGGGTGAAGAGGCTTTAAAATGTTTCGGTGGATTTTCTCATTGATACGTTTCGGTGCCCTGCGGCGACACGGCAGCTCAACGCGTGTCGCTTTCAGGTCATCTGCCTGGGAGCTCATTAGTGACGGGCAGTTCAAGCGGAATTCATCGCTTTTGAAAGACTCAAGAAAGTGACTGATTTGATTTAATTCACAAAACAACCTTGAGATTTCAGCCAGCTGTGACCGGGGGGGGGTCCACTTTGAATGCTCTGAGAATTCTGGCTGAGTTCAAACATGTACATTCATTATTCGCTTTAACTGTGTAGAAATGTGTCTCTCTGTGGACAATCAGTTTCATGGGACAGTGGCAGAAGAAAAGATTGGCTTGTGGTTTAACCTTTAAACTGGTTTTATCACTTTAACCTGCAGGTATTAGTGTGATTTACATCTATATTCCCAAATCAAATGATAACAGGCACTAGATGTAGATAATAAATAGTGCCCCCTGCTGCCCAGGGAAGAGCCAGCCGTGTCTAAACACGCCTCCTCCGCTATAAGTGATCCTTTAAAATTAATCTGCCCGTCTTTTGTACAAAACAAGGATGGAAAAATATTCCAGCTATGCAGCGAGGCGCTTCCCTTCGTACGGCGAGCATGCTGGGACCAAGTCACTAAACGCTGCTGCTGGACCGCAGCCAGCTGGCCCATAGCTGAAGAACATGGCTGGAGCGTGCACGTGGTGCAATATGTGTGTTTATCTTGGGCACAGGTTACTGAACACGCCCGTATGCGCTGTGCACATGCCTACAGCAACACACACACACACACACACACACGCACGTTCAAACACCCATAGACATGATTCCAGGTTGATCCTTTTTGTGTGTAACTGAGTGTTACGTGCACTGTAGAGGAAGTAGAGCTACATTAGCGCACATTCAATTATTATCAATTCGAATTCTAATTGATTAATCCTTTGTGTTGTCCCCCCACGTCTTCCATTTTGGACAAGACACGCTTTTTGAACGTGTCACTTTGAACTTTGAAATGTTATATTTCTTTGTCAGTCTCGCAGAAGCCACACCCACAATTGTCACCTCCCAGTTCGGAGATGAAGTCAGGAAATGACCGATCATGTTCTCGAGTTGATGTCCTTTGAACCATCGTCTGTCGATGCAGCGGCTCATCATGAACACGAAGGCAGCGTTGGGCTGAATGGGAGCTGCTCCTGTGGCTCTCTGGAGAGCTGTTGTCTTTATGGCAGCATGGCCGCTGCACTGAGGCGGGAGCGGGAATCTGTGCCCAAGGTCCGAGAGGGCAGCAGCTGGGGGAGGAGCAGAGAGGACGGGGACGTAGCAGGCTTGTTGCAGAGACACCTGTCCTCAGTGAAAGGCTCCTCTGTGGAGACCAACAGGTGTCGGTCGTGCAGTTAAGCCCCTCGCTTGAAGCGAACTCACTCTGAATGGTGGCCATTTATCCACGGAGGCCACATTAATGTTATGGTCGGTGCCCAGTAGCCCCTCAGCCTTCCTACCCCCCCCCCCCCCCCCCCCCTCGATGGGTCGGGTCCTTCCTTCCTGCCAACGCTCCTCTGTCTTCCTGTCTTCAGCTGGCGTGTTTGCTGTGGCGGTCCTTTAACTAAACCGCTCAATGACTCTCTTGTGTCGCGTCTCACACTTCCTGCTCGCAGCTCATTTTCAGATATGTCAACACATTAATGCTCTGCAGCGCCGTCTTCCTGCGTCTGCGCAGGCCAGCTATTGATCCCACGGGCGCCGGTCACGCAGGAAGTCCTGCGCCAGGTGCTTGTCCAGATGGATCATTCACTCACTCAGGATGAAGGAGCGCTTGGTTTTCGTTTTTTTTTTTAAACCTCCTGAAATGGCACAGCATTGGCATGAACAGGCTGGTAGATCAGCTCACATGAAAAGAGATAGTTGTTTTCATTATTGATTTCCGATTAGTCTTGATTAATAAGCCATACCAATTTTCCAAAATTGAAATGCGCTTCTTCAGAATGTTTCTGTGTAGCCAAATCTAAATTAATCTGAGGCTGTCATCACAAATGACAGAGAAATCTAGAAAATATGCTCAACCAAGGAGCCACAGGCAATAAATTGTTACTCCTTATTCAAAGAAAATTCATGTAAATGTGTTCCGTTGCGGCCCAACAACTCCTCCGTTTTTTGTGTACTTGTTTTGCAGTATGCCCCTAAATAAACACAAACAATGTATTACCATTT
>NW_027181004.1:0-21145 GCF_040956055.1 Brachionichthys hirsutus
TCTGGCGACTCCCTCTGTGGTTGAACTGATTGACGCGTTTGAAGTCGGCGGGCGCTAGCAGGCACTAGCATCCTGGTTCATTCCGTGGGAGGGGGGGCTGAGCAGAAGAACTGCAGGTCTGACCCCAGCCGATGGGGGGGGGGGGGGGGGGGTGACAATTCTGAATGTAAAAAAAAATGTTTCCTTTCCAAAAATACCATCTTTCAAAAACAAGCCCAGACAGTGGCAGGCCGGTGTTCACCCAAGCATTTGTTAGCATTTAGAACAAGACGTTCTCTTTTTTTAGCCATCATTTTGGCTGCTAGCTTTGTCCTGCATTGGATGTTTTTTTGATCTGAGCGAACGCACCTGTGGCATTAATCAAAAACGAAAGAGCTCAATATCGACTCCAGTTACGGATGATTGTCTCGTGTTTATTTCAGCGTTGCTGCTCAAATGATGATGCCTTAAACCTAACAGGTTGAGAGCTGGCAATCTTTGGAATAGCTTTAAGAAACATTTTGTCAATTTAATTTGGCCCCTAATGTTCATGAGAAATTCAGTTTGGTGAGAGAATGAAGATGGTTCGCCCTCGGTCACTTTGCTCTATTGGAAATAAATGCATCTGACTGCAAGTATCTTAAATAATCATGTTGCCTGCAGAGTGGATAAGAGGTGAGAAAGTGTGTGATGTATTTAGAGCCATGAGGGGTTTTATTTATTTATATATATAAATGTGCACCGTTTAGTCTTTTCCAATTCTTACATGGCAAATTCAGCAAATCCGAGTGGAAACTTTCTGACCCTGCTATCAGCTTTATGTCAGTGAATGTCACTCAGCGAGGCGGACAGCCATTAGAGAAATCTTCGCTCTCGTCCACTCAAGTGTCACTAAGTGACGGATGCCTCTGGAGTGAGCCCGGGCTGCAGTCGTGAAATGCACCAAGCGTTTTTTAGCGCTGCTTTTCACAGGCATAGGAGAGATGCCCATGTGAGGTCACGGCGGAGTAAATATAGCCCGGAGAACGTGTTGAAAGTTGTCCGCCTGGGTCCGGGTTCATGCCCGATGTGCTGTCCTTCCTGTGTTCCTTCCTTCCTGAGGGCGGGCGAACAAAAACGAGGGCTTAAGGTGCACCGACATGGGTCGGACAGATGAAGAACACGCGGCTGTCCTCATGCTACATGAGGGGTTCCACATTTTTACCACCCAGGTAATTCCACTCGTTCGTTTAAACATGTTTGATTCGCCTTATCTGGAGCGTGACGGCTGGGGCAGCGTTCCTGCAGCCATCCAGCAGCCTGCCTCTGAAGTGCAAGCAACAATAATCAGTGCAAATGTCACCAAATACCCCCCCCCCCCAACTTGCTAAAGGCTAATTGCATCTTGTCTCAGTCACAGAGCATCGTATGGGGAGCGATAAGAGCAGGGTGCCAGGGAAACATCAGCTTCACTGCAGACACCCTGACAAATAGCCGTAAATGAAGTCTTGATTTTGAGCAGATGTGCACATCAGGACTTAACTGATCGGGAGAGGGGTGTGCGATCGTCGTTCTCTGCCATGCAAGCTGCCACCGCTTGTTCTGATCCGGTTGTACGACAGATAATATTTTGTCTTCATCACGGTTGACTAGAAAGCATTGGATAAGTGAGCTTGCTGAATAAATTATGTTTATAATCATAGCCCCAGGCGTCAGCTAATGTGCCTGCGGAGTCGTAGGTGGGGGGACGTGGGGGTGGGGGGACGTGGGGGGGGGGGGGGGGGGGGCAGAGAGATGAGGAGTTCCAATCATCTGTCCAAGCAAGCCCCTGTAAGGCAGATTATAATGTGGGCCTTAACTGCTGCACGGGTGGGTAATGGCTTTCCTGCTGGACCGCTTCCCCGATAGCTGCCTATGGGAGGCACAGCATGGCTTCGTCTGATGTGCGTGTGTGTGTGTGTGTGTGAGTGTTGCACATATTATGTATGAGACCTTGTCAGTATCAGTAGGTGGGGTGGTGGGAAGGTGAAAACGTGGGAGGTGCACCACCCCCCCGGCCAGAGGTATAAGGGAGCGACTAATAAAACTAAAGGACAGTTAAGGGATGAAAGCCAAGGAGAGGTCGTGTTTGCAGAGATTAC
Source organism: Brachionichthys hirsutus (assembly GCF_040956055.1). NCBI lineage: Eukaryota > Metazoa > Chordata > Actinopteri > Lophiiformes > Brachionichthyidae > Brachionichthys > Brachionichthys hirsutus. Next base: position 2,100 of record NW_027181004.1, read on the forward strand.
ATTTGTGTTTTCCGTTCAGGCCTCCCCGTCACAGGTGATTAAAGCTAAAGGTGGTTTTTTTATTGGAATAAAATAACAACAATAAACAGTAAAAATAATAAAGTTTTCCATTTTGACACCTCTGAATGAATCACATTAGCAGACGGCTTATTGGAATAGAGGAAGCGCCTGTTGCACCATCCCTGTGGCTGCTGTTCCTCTACCTGGAGCCATCACGCTTTCTATGGTTTATGACATATTAAGTAATGTGATTTTTGGATCTTTGTTGGGGCGGCTTGTGTCGCAAACCGCTGACCCCGGCGGACTTTTTTAACGGCTGGCAGTGAAAACCTGAAAACAACATTTGGATTTATCCAGAGATGCTGTATGTTTCTCCTCGAGGACGACTGTCAGCACAGCACAATTACTTAGATAACTTTTTCTCCGGATCACTATCATTAAATTCTGACCAGCGCTTTGATTAGAACTGGCTGCCTGGGGGGGGGGGGGGGGGAACTTCCCCCCCAGATAATAAGGCACTTTGAAAGGGAGCTGGTAGGAAAAAAAAAAAAGAAGAGTGAATAATTATAGTCTTCTCGCTCATTGCTGTTCATTCATTCGGTTCCTTCTCCTGCTCCATTAACCTCCGCGATGATGCCAGAATGTCCAGGATAAAAACATCAAACTGAAGCCATTGCATTTTGATGTTGCTTTTTTAAGTGAATAACTTCTGCTGTGGGTTCTCGTGTTTGGCTTAAGTGTGTAGTCAGTGGCTTTCAAAGAAAAAGAGCTCCAGAAGAGGAGCTCTTTCTAAATGAGGCCAAACACATGCGAGAGCGACACAAGCGTGTTGAAGGGATGCAGGGAACATTGCTTCTAGCAACTCCTGTGTTGCATTAGTGATGATTTTACAGGAGGTGCTCAGAGCGAGTCTTTACAGGGCTCTCCTGAGCCCCCCCCCCCTCAAAAAAATAAAACAAGAGGCCATGTGAAGACGAGCATGCAGCGCCTGACACAGCTTCACACAACGCTTATTCGTAACCCGCCCCTCAACACTGGTCGAAATCTGTTTCCTCCGGTGCTTAAAAAAAAAAAAAAGAATACAAATATATATTGGACATTTCAGTTCTAAAAATGGCTGCCTCTCCCTGGGGCTAGCCAGAGCATGAAATAGACTTTACATCACGTTAGCTGAGCAACAGCAAGTGGGGAAACTTTCCTTTCGTCGTCGATGCTCGTTTTGCTATAATCTAACATATGGTTGGTCTCGCTTCTCTTTTAGTCGATGACCTGAATAATACATCAGCGGTTTGCCAGGTTTGGAATACGACAGACGAGGCAGGAGTCATGTACAGATTAAGATAATACAGTTATGGCGCTCTTTACAGTGCCTTCAACTCTGCCTTTCAGAACCCCCCCCCCCCCCCCCCGCATCCAGAAGAAGGAAAAAGGGTGGATTTCTAAAACGCTTTGGATTTGAAAACTCCTGCCGACATGAAGAACCCCCCCCCCCCCCCCCCCGAGTAAAGTAGTGGCTGCAAAGCTGCAAAAAACAATACGGCAAAAACAAAAAAGAAACTGCCTGCTCTCGCCTCCTCTGAAGCGGCGACATCTTCAGACGGAGATCAATGGCGGGAAGCTCAGTTGCGCCAAATGGCATCAAAGCAGTGAGGAAATTCCTGCGGTTCAATTTGCTGGAGTTTATTTGACACATTTCCACATGCTCATCCTGCACAAACATTTTGTTTAGTTTATTCAAGAACTCCCTTCCTTTCCAATTTGGAAGAGACTCCCCAGTGGCCACCTCTTGAAATTGCCTCATGTTTATGTACCCCCCCCCCCCCCACCATTCTCGTAGCCAGCAGACCCCGTAGCCATTCATCAGATGGGATGAGTGTAGCTGCAGCAGAGCAAAACAGCACTTCTCCAAAATGAGTGTGACATCAACTCTTCACGCAGCACTATTACAGAGACGGAGAAATGACCAGAGGAAAGAAAGATGCCGTCAGTCACGTAGCTTCTAATTTTTATTTTGGGTGTCAAGAATTTAACAGTTCCTCTGAATTTTAAAAAGGCCAGCGAAACGGAATTTCCCTGTAAAAATATAACGTATAAAATTCCACACTGCCGCAGTGAAACGTTTCAAAAATGATCGCAAGTACGGATAAAAGGGGAGGACTCCCATCCCGGTTGAGTGGAGGAGAAAGACGGGCTCGGCTCCAAATGAGGAGAATGATGAAGATGTGGAAGATCAAAAACGGTGGAGGAGGAAGGAGGAAGGAGAAAAAAGGAGCAGGAATTGGCAAACAGACAACCAGCTGTGCTGCAGTTTTAAGAGCAATATGAAATAAAGCTAAATCTCCTGCAGCATATACACACCACAATTTAAATGAAATGGAGACAGACACAAGAATCCACACAGAAGAGAGTAAATCTACTTATATATATTTCTTTTATTTTAATATTTAAACCCACTAAAAGTTGTTGATACAACTTTAGAATGAAAGGCACAGGAAGAATCAGACAACGCTGATAATACTCCAAAGGAAAATTACAGTACAAAAGTGGACAGTTAGTTACGCACAAAAGAATCCCTCCAGGCTCTTCCAAATGGGGGGGGGGGGGGGTATTTGACACAACAGAAAGACAGGAACGGGTTCAAAACCAGAAATCCATTTGTCAAGCTTCTCTTTATTGCTTTTCATGACTGCCGAGGGTGGAGTCAGCTACCAGGGCTCTCAAAGAAGCCCCCCCCCCCCCCCCCCCCGACACAACTGCCGTCCTCTGGATCGAGTTCATATGCGCTTAATTCATGTCTTTCATACGAGACACTCCATGAGAATAAAATTCATAATATGAATTTCATGTAGTTTGTTAGCAAATTAACTGAGTGGGCTTCAGAATATATAAAAAAAAATAAGTGCAGGTCAGGAGCGAGTTCTGTCTCCAAGACAACATTTTGGCTCTCTTTATTCTCTTCTTTTCATTTACTGGACTGCCAGATGGTGAGATCGCGAACACATAAACAGCTCTACTGGGGAACATCTGGAGGGAAAGGTGCCGTCACGCTGTACTGCTCTTATTATTATAGGTTCTTTTTATTATATATAGCCTCTTTGGAATAGGCAAATCTGCATCAAAGGTCCAATTATTTCCTTTTCTGATCTGCAGCTTCTTCTCATTCTCCATTTACCATTCAGAAAAAAATTTAAAAAATAATAAAGATTGCTATAATCTTGGAACCTGAAAATCAAGTGAGTGATTGGAGTAGCGGGATTTAGACTTCTATCGCCGCAGAGGGCTTTTTCTTTTCTTCTGCATGAAAACCAAAGCTCTACCCCCCCCGCGTCTCGTCTACATGCTGCGGCTCGGCCTTCTTCACTGCCTGGCAGCAGGAGACTCGAGCTATTTCTGCCTGCCCTACAGCCATGTTGCAGAAGGGGGGGGGGGGGGCAGTTCCATGGCACAGCAAAACTAAGATCCTAGAGAAACGAAAAACGTCATGAAACAGTTCTGACAGACTGAGTGGGCTGTGGGATTGCTGCTCCTGGATGTTCTGGTTTTGCATGAGCCCGGGTCCAGAGCCTTTTATCACCTTCCACACCTCCTAGGATGACAGTCCACCCTGAGAGAGGAGGTTACCTCTATCCCCCCCTCTCTATCCTGGATCTAACCAGTCTCTTAGACTCTCTCTTCTTTCACACCGGAGCAAAGTCAGGTAAAATCCAGAGCTTTAAGCGAATCTGCTTTGATGTGTGATTCTTACATTTCCTGATGCAAGACCTCCAACACCTTCCAGCCCCAGTGCACAAAGGGTAGCCAATGACATCATGTACAAGAGCCAGGATCGCTAGGGTCCAGAGATTAAGAGTACACGATCGAGTCTTTCAGTGCGTCAGGCTAACGCCGACTCCATTCATTACCTGGCCGCCGCTGAAGAGGAAGCGGCAGCTAGCTGTGTGAGGTATTCGCGCAGTTCCTTGGCCGCCTGGAAGCGGCCAAAGTGCTTTTTGGGTTTGGTGCACTCGTCTAAAAGGGCCTCAAGTTGTCCATCTTTGGCTATGTGTGCGGGGGGGTCATGGAGGAGGCCTCCAGTGGTGCCCCGCCACGTAGCATACCGTGACAGCAGGTTCTGGCACACGGCGTAAAAGTTGTGATCCACGGTGACCCTGGAACAAAGGGAGTCCTTCGAGAACGACAGGCAAGCCTCCCTGTCGCACTCCTCGAAGCGGCTCTCGTACCACACGTCGTAGTTTTCGGGCTTGTCTGTGGGCAGACAGAAATCATTTTTAGAAACAAACCGATCAGGAATGAGTAAAAAGCTTTAATGTCTCATCAAAGCCAAACAGGAAATATTCTAGAGCAATGTGCATTTAAAAGGGGTTTCGCATAGAGCTTCAAGCTTACATTCTAGATTGCCTCTCTTCAGGGCTTCTTCACAAGTTTACAGTGTAACCGAACTGAGCGTGTTTGATGGCTATTCTTAAAATTGTATAAATGTATTACCACAAGCGCAATGAAACCACTTGGGAGCCAACCGGGCGGACGAGCCATGTTTTATACCCCTGGGGGGGGGGGGGCTAAGAGGAAATTATTTTTCCAAACAAAAGGATCAGCTACCGTTTGATTTGACAGAAATGAACCACTTTCTTTTATTTAATAAACACAAAGTTCTTTCTACAGCTCAATTCGCGTCGCTTTTTCTCTTTAGATAACTGTGCTAGCAGAAGCAAGAGACAGAAAAATAACCTGGAATAATGATCGGTTGGTGCATTAAAAAAAAAAAGAACAGATCAATAACACTGTTGGGAGGGGGCGGGCCGGGGGATGCAAACACATAATCAGCATCGGTGTTGTAATGCACTACTCCTCTGGCTCATCAGTACAACTCAATCAAACACCCAGCGCTGCCCAGTTAGCAAGGGGGGGCCCCTGAGGAGGAGGGGGCACATCAACCTCAATCAGTACTGGTGATGAAGATGGATCTGCCCGTGTGCGCCTACAGCAAACGCACACATACATGCACACTGATGTGAGCGCGGTGGCGGCGGATTGAGGTGAAAGCAATTAAGGTTTCAGAGCCGGCCATGTGCGACACCCGAGCGCTGATTGACAGATGGCGTCAGGAGAGTGTCCCGTTCGTCTTAGCCCCTCGCTAACGCACACATTATGCATGAAACTCCCCCCAAAAAAAGGAAAAAAGAAAGGGCAGGTCCATTCACCTCCACCAGAGTCTCTTCTGTTCAACTCCGAACATTACGAAAGCAGCACATTTCCGAAAGCACACCGAATCATTTCAAATTCAAATGAGTGTTAGAGCGGCGGCCGAGGGTTGGCTCCCGAGTCCCTCTCATCTCCTGTGTGTGTGTGTGTGCATGTGTGTGTCCCGTTTCCTCCATCACAAGCAGCTCAGCTTGGACTTACATTCCCCTCACTCCCCTGCCATCCCGGGGAGACACCGGGCCAGAAGCGCTTGTTAACGTGGCCTTACTGGTGGCATTCAACAGTACAAGCAGGTTTTAACAATGCATGCCTGTGCCGAGTGCGATGTTCAATACGATGGGGGTGGGGCGCTTACAAATACGTGGGGGGTTGGGCGACTGATATCAATTGGTGCAAAAATAATGTAATGTTTGTTTTTATATATAAATCATGTTATGCATGAACAGAATCGGAATAAAGCTCTGGAGTGCACAGTCGCAAATCTCAGGATGCATTTCACACATTTTACAAATATTATTACGTGCATGAAATTAAGTTAGACAACTCTCCACTCACTTTTGTAAATAGCTTTGTGACAGAAATAGCTCCATACAGAGAGAGAGTGAGAGAGCGGGTGTGTGTATGAATGTTTTAAGTGTCTTGCAGTTGTGCGAGCGAGTGAAATGTCTGTTCGTGCACTTTTTTCCAGAAGCCACTAGGGATGAAACAACCCTCAAACGCTACCGTGATGATGAGGACTGGCTTCTTTCGCACCACTGGACTTTGCAAACACGCACACACTGGAACAAAGTGTGTTTTAATTGACACCTCAACATGGTCCACCCCTAACAAGACGATGGGAGTGTGTGTCTTTGTATTGCAAATGATTTGGCCTCCGTTTTACACAGATGAGATTCACGGCAGGCAAAATAACTCTCTTTCAAACTCGGGCTCCGGCTGCGTCGATTGGACCGCATGCTTGCGGAACCGTGGGAGGGTAACGTGCCTATTTCCTACTGCTGTCCGACATGTGGCCGTGGCCTCGGAATTCTCATTACTGCAGTTTTGAGCCTGGCATACACACTCAAGCACGATCACACAGGAAGTGGAGGTGAAGAACTGCTGGATATGATGGAACACATTGACCTGTGCATCTGTTTGAGGTTTGTCTGGCATCAGATCATGTGATTTGGCAGCGCAGCCCTTTATCTCAGGACAAATTCCTCTTCCAGTACCTTCACCCAGCATCCATCCACTGTCAGAGGGCAAAGCACTGGAACCACAGCACAGAGTGGCAACAGTTTAATAGGTTTCCTGTAGGAAGGAAGGAATCCGAGTCCCCGACTGGGTGGTCGTCTTTCTATTTTTACTATTCTATAGGTAGGCAGACAGTGGCAAGGCCCCCACCCCACAGAAGGTGTAATGTAGAACTCGGTTCTTATTATGCAGTTTATTCTGCCTTGTTATCCAATAGACGTCTGCTTTGATGGGATGAACGCGTCAGAGGCTGAAGGGGCGCCGCAGGAGTGTATTCCCAGAAGAGAGGAGGTTTCAAGCAGATTTGCCCAGCGCCATCCATCCCTCGTGACTTTCTGATAAACCTTTGTCGCCGTCGCGTACGTTACAGTAGGCGGTTATAATCACAGGGTACATGTAATAACGGACGCTGCCACTTACTCTGCTTGATCAGTCTTTTGTCCGCCACGAGAACATTCTCTGCATCAACAACAATGACCTTTCCATCACGTGGGCCGACCGCGAAGTTATCAAAGCTGACATCAAGCAGGTAGAGGGCGAACTCAAAGTCGTTGTTAGTAAGCTGCTCGGCGATGTCCATCAGCTGCCGTGCCAAGTCCACCCTCTTCTCCCAGGGCGCGTTGTAGAAGCTCCACAGCTCCTCGCCCACGTAGTTGACAGCTACGACGCGCCCACAAGCTCCCAGGTACTTGGCAAAAGGCCAGCCTTCGTCCGATGGAAAACTCTGGGAAGGAGAAAAAGGAGAAGAGAAAACGCTGAGGCAAAGTAGGCTGAAAGGAAGACAAATAGATCCATTGGATCCCAAAAAGCCTCGGCCAAACCCATTAATCACAAGAACCTCCACACTGTCAGAAATGTTTGCTTAACTTAGATATTTTTTAACAGCAAATCAGTTTCTTATAAATAAAAAAGAGCCAAAACAGAAAGTTCCTCTGAGCACGCGTTGATAGATACTTCTAAGCTCAAGAAAAACAGCGCCAGCGCGATGTATAATGGATTCAATTTAATAAAGGAGAAGAGCCAGTTTGTGTTCAAGCCCTACAGCTACAAGCTGCTGTACGCTGCGTTCGGAGAACCGATAGGAGGTGATTTGTGGCAGCACCATTCAGCCTTATGTGTTTGTGAGGCAGCAGCGGGACGATTCAGGCTGCTGCATGATGCAGGCCGACTTGAGCTAATGTTGTTTGGACGCATAGACGCCTCGTATCCCTTGTAGAAACTGATTAATAATGCTGCAGTAACACCTCGAGCATGAAGTGGAATTACTGCCGCTGCACATTATCCCCGTCTTTTTGAAGATTTACTCGACGTTATTTGAGGTCTGATAAAAAAAAACGCACATGGATATCTGGTGTCACTCAGTCAACAGGCAAACACAGACACAAACAGACAACTCAAATGAGCGTGAAGCAGTCGCGTTTGGCGGATGCGTCAGGCCGCTAACAGACTAAATCTGCTATCTCTCACTATGAGCTCTGTGTCTAACACTCCCCTTCATCCTCTTCCTTTCTCCCGGTCTTCTTCATTGCCACAGACAACCACAAAGACGTGGCCAAATGAGAGGAACCGCCAATATTTGGCAGCCCAATTTAATTTCAGTGAAAGTGATAAACTCCTATGCTTTATAATAAAAGCCCTCTGATACTGGCTTGGGTCTTTTACAGTTAACACCCAGCCCACACTTCCAATTCAACCACTCTTTTGTCGGCTCCTAGACAGACAGAGGCTAAGGAATGGTCATGGTCACCATGCCTTTCTGAAATTGAACCTCATGCAGCTATAGCACCATGTCACGGCAGGTAAGGTGTCAACGACTAGCGATAATTCGACACTTCACCAGCTTCCAATTTATGTCACGAAGAGGAGTTTAAAATATGTATGGCTGCCCTAACTCGCATTCAACTTTAATGAAATGGGAATTATTTAAAAGTAGCCCCACCGGCCACACAGCTGCCGGATCTCAAAGACAACAGCTGGATCCCCGCCACAAAGCCACTGTGGGAATGGGTGGCGTGGGGGGGGGGTGACCGAGACACCATGGCTTTGGTGAACGGATGACTACGCAGCAATTTCCCACTGAGCCGCTAGTCATCTCTACTAATAGACACAGATATGAAGGTAGAATCTGCAGTCTGAGACAATGTTGGAATTGGGAGCGTTCTGGTCTTTGTCTGTTCAGAAATCATGTTTGAACAGCCTTTTGCTGCAGACAGGTAAAATACATTTGCATAAACAAAATACCAACACAAATCTTGAAACACACTCGTGAAAGCAACCATAAACACATAAACACTAACATTTCTATGCAAACAAACTGTTGTATTTTATTACCAAGTCCATTCACGGATCTCTGGTTGCTAATCAGAGTTGTAGTCTTTTCTTTGAAAACACTGGATGCCTTTGACACAACATCGGGGCTTAGGTCTAGGTCGTTATTATAAAAAAGAATGAATTCTCAATTAACTTACCTGGTTAAATAAAAGGTCAAATACATTAGCATTGTTGTTTCTTTATTAGCCATTTATTTGTGTATATCCTACACACTATGCAACTATTGTTCCCATCGGTGTTAAGAACAATACCCCACAAAAGAGGGGAGGACAATGATAAGTTGCATGAAATGCAGTCTTGGCAGAGCTGATTTCCCTTAGGTGACCCAATCAATTGTGGGCCAGACAAAAGTCTGTCGAGGTAGCGCTACTGGCTTCCAGCAGCCTGTCTGACTGACTGACTGCGCCTGTCAGACTTAGCAATGACTCACCCCAACTTCCCCCCAATTCTCAGCCTAATAACCTACCTCTACATTTTGTGACAGAGCAAACCTGTCAGGAAAAGGAACCTGATAAAGAAGGTACGTCAGAAAAAGTGAACATTTTTAAAATAATCGATTAGAAACAAAAACAAAAGAAAAATCTAATCTAGCCATATTGCTTCTTGAAGTCAGCACAGGAAGATGAAGTTGAAGGTGGATCAGTAGGTGGAACACCCTTTATAGGCTTACTTCTCTTGACCCAAATTCAATCATCAGATTGCTTCATGTTCGTCAGGTCCCAGCTTGAAATGGACCAAAAGTAGAGTGGCGGCAGATTTGGGGGGGGGGGGGGGGCTGAATGGAATGGGGTGCCGGATGAATGCCCTTAGGCTACTTTCAGACGCTATCATCTGTCTGTTTTCAATAGAGATGTCTTTTATTCTTTGCGCTCTTTGGCCTTGAAGACTCATACGTAGGTGCCATCTTTACAAGCTTCCTATTCAAATTTTATATGAAATAAGTTTAACAGTGAGAACTTTTGAACAGGGTAGATAAGAGGGCAGACATGTGGAGATTCACCAAATTCAGAGGTTGATAAATACCCAATGTCTCCCACCAATCATTCTCCCTTAGCACTCTTTAAACGGCTACTCTGCAGAAGTCATTAAAGTCTGCAATGAGGCGTTTAGGGGTGTGTGGGTGAAATAAATTGGAAAGCCCAGCCTAATGTTACATCCACTGAACTATCTCTAGCAGAAGGTTGAGGTGTTGAATGTGTGTGCACTGCACAGGTAGTGAATTTTACCAGTAACCTCCCAATGATGTTACTGCTATTGAAAAACTGCTGCTGAGGGTACAGAACTGCCAATGACGCATCCCAGCAGCTTCTACTGCTTTTAAGGTCTAATCACTTCTTGTTTCTGTCATTTGATAAAAAACCTTTTATGTCCAGCTAAGCAAAACCTTTAACTTAGAAGTCTGTGCCAAATGCTGCTCTAATTTTAAACTTCTTTGCTAGAATTCCTTTCAGTCTTATCGAAATAATGAGCTTGGAGTTTTAGACTATAAAAGCAAAGAGGTGCAACAAGACCAAAACAGAATAATCTGATTAAAGATGACCTCTATGACCAGATCTGACTGTGAAAGTCGTATGTCCTTCAGTAGTATTGACTGACGGAGTGGGGTGTTTTTCCAATCCCCTCCCCAACAGATACAGTCATCCTCTTGGGGGGAATACTGAGTGGGCTGAAATGAAACAGAGCCACAGACAATCAGAATCAGAACAGGAACGCACACCTGCGTCCTGACATCTGCTGACAAAGGCCTGCCCCTCCACAAGACCACCGGGGGTGGGGGGGCTCTTCAAGCGGGCCTCTTCATGCGCAATTGTTTGTGTGCAAGCATGTTTGTGTTTGTGCAAAAGTGTAATTAAGTGCATATATGAATTGGAACATGCAATGTGACCAGGACTGATAACGTCCCATATTCATGGTCAGAGTAAACAAGAGTGGATCCCAAGATATTGCTTTGGCTGGCCTGCAAAGTACCCCGGTAAATCAAATGCACAGAGGGGCAAATACAGAATACTGTGTTTATGCAAGATTTTAAGGAACTGGCTGCCACCATCCTGACACCACAGCTTCTTACAGCAAAAAGGAAATTAGCGTGTGCAACTTCTTCATTTCTTCATGCCATACGCAGGGAGTGGTGTGAATTCTCAACATTTTCTGTCTTCGACAAAACTCCGCATGCATTACAGCAAACATGTCGGGACAGGAATGATCAGGAGTCCAGGGATCAGAAGGTAAAGTTGAAAAAGCATGGGGGGGGGGGGGCTGCATGTTTCATGATGCTACAAGATAAAATTGAGTTCATTTGTCAAAAACAGCCAATAATGAGTCACATCTCCTCTGCAGGATTTGGGCTGCCAAGCTGAATTTGGGGAAAAAGGCACCATCACTTTTCCTCCTGTTTACCTCGTGTGACAGATGTGTGTGTCTGGGAAGTTTAAAATCCAGTTGGTTGTCCACAGCAAGAGCACAGATCCCACAGGGAAGCCTGCATCAACTCCTTATCCCAGCAAACATGCTGCTATCCCTTTATTATTTCTTTTTTCCGAGTCTCGCTGCTTCTCCTACTAACAACCCCTCCTCCGCCTCCCTTTGTTGCACCCCACCCCCAAAACCAGCAATCCGGGGTGGGGATGCTATCTGTTACCAACATGGAAGCTGGGAATAGTTTAGTAAGAGCACCAGGCTGTGGAGAGAGAGTATGTCTGACAAGGAGAGAAAAACCATCCTGCATACGTGTCTGAATTTAGAAGAGTCCCAGCTTCTTTCATTTCCAGACATGTGCAAAGTCGTTGCACGTAGAGCTGGCAGGAATGATACCAAACTGGAAAATTGTGAACAAGACCGCAACTAGACAGACTTGCTGAACGTGTGAGAGCAGTGGTAGCCCAGATGAGACAATAGGAGTTCAGGTTGACGGACAGGGCAAGGCACACGTAGGCTTCTTGGGGTAGAGGGAAAGAGTGTGGGCATGATTCAGCAGCAGCCAAGTAGTGATATTGAAATTAGTTGGTTAGCAAGGAGTTCCGCGGGCCTGTGCTTTGTACATGGAAATGAGAGCAGGATGAGAAATGGGAGCACAGGAACGCCGCAGCCCAGGGTTGCTAATATACACTTTGCCACGAGCTGATACCTGAAACCGTTTGCTGACTGAACCTGAGCTGCAGAGCGCGCTCATAAATTACCACCAATGAAAACTGGGTAATGTTCAAGTACCAAGTCACAAGCCATGGTGTTGACTCAATCTAGGCGGCACTGTCGCCCACATAGCTCGGGAGAAGCCAAAGTGAAGCTTGGCTGGAGACCTGAGGGCTGTGGGTTTGAGGCCCGCATCGAGGGTTGCGTATTTCAAAGAAGGCGGCAATTATATTGGGAGCAGCTGGGTGGTGTTAGTATGCACCCTGGTCTGCACTCTATGTTCTATGCAAAAGGAGCACAAAGACAAGGAACACTCTCCCCTTCAAGGCACATGAAGTTTCTCACATGCAAGAAAAGACCATAAGAAAATATGGCAGCATACAACCATTTCTAGTTGTTTTACAAATTGAAAAATGCTCTAGACTTGGACGATGCTTCATTATGTCCCTGACCCCTCATATTTAGTCTGACACGAAGTAGATGCCTGACACTTTAATGCAGTGGACTTCATTAGTGCAGTAAGCTGATGGGCTAAAAAGCATTTTCATGCTCTAACACAAGGCCCTACACTTTCAAGGGGACACGGCGCGGTTAAAAGACGCTCTTCACTGATTCATTTTGGCCGTGTTAAGGAGCCCTGGGGGGGGGGGGAGAGCGTTGTGGGGCTGTACAACTCTGCAGTGTTACAGATGGCTTCTTCAGGAGTCTTGCATAAGTCAGCTGGGGGTGCAGGATGTAACAGTAGGAAGCTGGGGATTGAAGGAATCGAAAATGGTGAGATTTATTTTTTGGGGGGGGTGGGGGTTAGCCACAGGCATTTACCTAACCAAACACAGCTGTCATGCATGTGTGTGTATTGTTTGAAGAAAGGGAAAATGAGAGAAAGTATTATGGTAACAAGCAGTCTGACTCATTCAAATTTAGGGGGGGGGGGGGGGGGGGGGAAGCACGATGCTCTGGCTTGTACAACACACACTCTTACACACTCCTCTCCTCTTTCTCCCCTTTGCACCAGGGCCTCCATCCAGAAAAAGGCAGCCAAAAGAGGGGAGTCAGGCCCAGATAACTCCCCGTCTTATCCTAACAGGATTCAGCCTGTACACAAAGGCCTGTAGGAATAATGAAAGGGGGTTTGGGATCGCTGGAAACGGGGTTAAGAAGCATACACAACCTCCTCTCTTATGTGCAGAGTGCGTCACAATCCCCCCCAGACTCAAAAAAACAAAAAAGGTTCTAATCACAGAGCAGCAACTTAAATACTATTTATCGGTGGACCTCAGCCACTGAGCTGGCATTAGAGACAGAAGCCTTTCACGTGCACGCAGTGCCTGTGATTAGATGAAAATAAATAACACAGTTTTTCCCCTGCAGATGCAAAATAAGGGTTCAAATTCTGTTCATCATTTGCCAAAACATGACCGTGTTGGCCACAGAGGGTTTCATTTAAAATACATTATAGCAGAAATACTGTAGTAACTCCGTTTATACTGCTTTTCGTTTCCTTCTTGCTTGGCTAAAGGGACATATAAAGTCACCCTTGTCTGCCTGTACGTACATAACATATGATCTGTACACATTTACTAACTATTTGTGCTAGTTTGCAAGCGGTTTTATTTTTATTTGACCTCCGAAGTTGCCCGACACGGTCATAACGGAGCAGATTTATTGCAATAAAGCAGAACGTCAGTACTTTTCCTTTGTGCACTTTAGTTATAAAGTCATCCGACTATAGCTGCTGTTGGCAGGTTGTACGGCCGTTTATGACCAGTTATTATCTACCGGTAATCTAAAATAAGTTATGGTTCAAAAGGTCATAATGGAGCTGGTGCTTTGCATCTGGAAAACTATACTGAAATTAGATGATTTGCTTCATCTTCGGTTCCGTGTGTGTGGGATGTGTTCTAATACATGCAGCATCTCATTAAATCAACAGCATACCAAAGAGGCATTCCCATATAAACAGAAAGAAATCAAACAAGCTGCCAACGCATTTGCTCACAGTGCCGTGCATGTTCATTTCAACATCTGCGTTAAAACGCTGCTGTCAAAAATCTCCAAAAGGAAGCGGAGATAAGGTCAACCATCTCGTCTCGCTTCTCTGTCTCCCCTCCAAATTAGTCTCGGAGTCAGACTTCCGAGTTTTGGCAAAAAATAAATAAAAAGAGGCTCAAGCCGTCGGATGAATTGTGTCTGTTTTGTATGAAGACAGGGAGTCAAATGAGAAGGTGGATCTATGAGAGTCTGGAGAAGCTGAGGAGGTTAGCCCCAAAGGTCCATCAAGTTTTGCCGTGCCATGAAACAGATGATGCCACGAAAGGTGCGTCCTTGGATTTCTCCTTGGAAATCCTTGGATCCAAGGATTTCTCTTTTTGGACGTCGACTTTTTCTCTTCCCAAAAAAAATGTGAGGCAAATTGTCTTCCTTGTGACAGAAGAGTAGGGAATGTGTGTGTGTGTGTGTGTGCGTGTGTGCGTGCACTGGTCCTGCAGAGCACAAAGAAAAAGCACTGTCGGCCAGACCCAAAACATCACTGCAGATTGTTTCCCACTGACAAAGAAGGTCTAGTTTCTCATAATGAAATGGGGCCAATTTACAGCCCATGGCTTCAAAAGAATGGAAATGCAAGACATTCTAAAAAAAACAAAAAAACATTGCAACTCAGTTGTTGGCATCCAACTGTATAAAGCCAGATGGGATAGAAGAAAAACTAAAACCACAAGACGAGAGGAAATAGTCTAGTTTAAACACAGCAAACTTGAATTGTACACCGATTATTTCTGGCTTCGCCAATTTACCGAAGAGTGTCTTTAATAACAACCTGGGAAAAAAACACACACAAAACGTAATTGTGAAGCCCTGAAGAAAATGCAAGACTGATGAAAAGTCAAAGATCAGGTTTCATTAAATAACTGGTCATAAACTCTTCCACAGTCCTCCACCTTTTGTTGAAACGCATCACCGCGCTGTAGCACTAACCTCTGGCGAATAAAGCAGACCTGTTCCCGTTCAATCTTTACAGACCCCATTAATTCTTTATGGTCTACTGCTGCCCAACCTTGTGTGTAGGAAACTCTTTGCAAATTTTCTCCTTATCTTTTTTTTTTTTTAGTTCAGGGATGCTGATGAACACTCGAGGCACTCGGGATCTGTGCAGTCTCTTTGTATATTCCCTCCCCACACACACACAGTCCATGCCCACCATCTGTTACTGCTGGCGAGGGGGCATACACAGACCCCTACCGTCCTTTGTAATGCCTGCGGGTCGCAAGTTCAGGACGAGATGAACAATTCATGATTCTCTGTAAACATGGAAAGACTACACAGAGAAGGGAGTGGAGAGAGCTGTGGGCAATATATGATGCATTAAGTGTGTGATGCCTATAGCTGGCAGCGAGATAAGCACGGAGGAGGGGTATTCACGTAGCATCGGAACTGAGGCATAATGACATTGAACACACTGGCAGAATTATCTAGAGTTTGTGGAGCGGACAGGAAACTGTAGAATGGCACAGACAGAAAAATAGAAATAGGAAAAAAGAAAAAGGAAGTAAGTTCGGGAGGAGGGGGCAACCCACACATGGCCAATCAAATTTTATAGACTGACCACCCTGAAGGGTTTATCTCGCCTTTTGTCCTGGGAAAAGCCTCGGAGGTATGTAGGCCTGCAATGTGCATCAGAGGTGGTTTGGAGGTCATGTCTTTACAGGTCACAACCCATTGTTGTTTTGTTCCGTTTAGACCCACGGTCAATAGTGGATGCAGATTGAAATTGATTGACTGCTTGTAAATCAGTGGCATAACAGGATGTGGAGTGGCTTTAGAACTTACGGCAACTTTGACCTATACAGTGACAGAAAAGAAACCGGTTAGAATTGTTGCCCCTACCTCAGGACCTGTGGGATAAAGCCAAGAAAAGTCAAAGGGCCCGAGCGAACGAAGCTCACAAATCAACGTGGACTAAAGCAGTTCCATAAAGATCCATTTAAAGCCCCCATACCCAGACTAATTCAAGACAGGTTCACGCAGTTAAGTGTGTGCACACTATTCTCAAGCAGCCCAAGCGATTGAACAACTGTGCAAACAGCGGCAATAAAAGAGAAAGCAGCAATGTTGAGCCAGGAGGCAGTACCGACAATTACAAACATATTGGCAATTCAGAGGGGTAGCAAGCAAAAACGGTAATGTAGCCATCATAAAAACAACAACAACAAAAACAAAGAGGCAAAGATTGAATCATTTGAATCGGTAAAGAGCAACTAAACAGAAACGTAATATCTGTTTGTGTCTGGGTAGCAAAGCTCGCATCCCTTATCCCGAGTCCTCAGCATTGTCCTTTGCAATGTCTTTCATGTTCTCCGTTTCCTCTCATTCTGTAGTTATAAAAAGAACAAAGATGAAGTGCTCCCACTACAGGTCATAAACTTGGAGACTGGTAAATATACAAATACGTACGCAGATGCCACTGAACAGCCATGAAGAGACACCTCCACATGATGTCTCCCACAAGTGAGAAGAGTCTAGTGGACAGACGGATTTAAATTAAAAACAATCTGGACCATTTACAGAAGCAACCCTGAATAATTCAAAAATGCCCTACATAGTGTTAAATATGCAGAATTGCTGCCAGCCAAATCTCTCATCTTCTGAGAGGCCACAACTCTTAAATTCCTTTCCATTTAACTCCAAACCGCACTTGGAAAAAGTAAAATCATAAGAGCAGATTATTTCCTGAAAACACAGTGTTAAAAATGTGTATAAAGTACCTGCAGTACGAGTGGCTCCGGGTTGAAGGCCAAGGTCATGAGCAGCTGCATTCTCTCCGTGTCCTTGAGGTTCTTCAGCAGGAAGCTGCCAGAGTCTTTGGTCTCGGCGTACCTGCGGACCACGCGGTCCAGCAGCCTCTGAGAGGGGCAGTGCACCAGGTCTGACCAGCCCTCCACCACATCTGGAGTGAGCAGACGAACATCGCCGTTGATCCTGGCAAACTCAGTCTTGTACATTGCCTGGATGAGGTCACACCGAGGCCTGCCCGTGGCCCTCTTGCAGATTTTCTGGTCTATATCAGCCAGCTCCTGGTTGGAGCCGAGCCGTTTGAGCACCACCCGACGGGTGCCCTCCCTGGGCTCGCCATACTGAGCAAAGTAAACGTTCTTGACGTTGAAAACGTCCAGGAATCGCAGGCGACCCCACGTCTCAAAGGATACCTGGCCGTTCATGAATTTACGGCACCAGCTGGTGCCGAAGCAGGCGGGACACTTGTTGAGGTTGATGAACCGCCGATCTGCGAGTTCGTTCTTCTGGAAGGAGGCAAACAGGTTGTGGGTGTTCATCAACAAGATGACAAACAACCCCACCACCAGCAAGAGCTTTAGACAGCGGTACAGACGGCCAAGTTTGAGAGGCAGGAAACTCAGCATGATGGGATGAGGGCGGCAGGAGGGATAGGAAGGAGGAGAGGTAATGAGATGCTTCGTCAGGAGAGCTGTCCTCAAAGCCTCTCCGTCATGATGACCCAGTCGTAGCCTCTAAAGCGGCAGGCAGGGGCGAGGTCGGCACGGCTGCCCTGTCCCGGTCTCTGGCAGAGGCAGGTGAATCATGGTCTCCCTTCTCGGGGTTTGTGAGGAACTCTGACTCAGCAGGCCTGCAATTAAGCAAAGAAAGAAAACAATCAGGGCATCAGGGCAGAAAAAGCCGTCCTGATAACATGAATCAAAGCATGAAAAAGAGGAAAATAGCGTCAGTTATAAAATGATGAAATGTACAATATCCACTCCTTGTATAAATAAACTGAGCCACAAGCAAGATTCCTTTGAGGAGCTCCATCTGTACCCCCCCCCCCGTGGTATCAATCACTTTTCCTCTGATGAACAGCAAAACAACTCATCTTCAAACCTTTAATGGTTAAAAACCTGGATTTGGAGAAACCATTGTGTCGTTAAGAACCCCGCTGTGCGTACTTTACCCTTTAATCAGAGTTACTCTGCTCATTTTTATTTAGTTACTAAAAAAATAAAACACTCTTTGAAGTTGTTTCTTTAAAAAAAAAAAAGGCTGTTGTCACTAAAAGAATCGGTGAGAACCTGAATACCTCTTTTTAGGCGTTTCAACGTCAGCAAGAGAAAGAAATAGGAAGAAAGAAACAACAACCTGGACTCGCAGGAGGAGAGCACATCTCAGACAACCCCCCCCCCCCCCCCCCCAACAGTTTGCCGATGACAAACGCATGTTAGATCAGCTTGTGGGCATTAGCTCATACAAGTCTCTTCAAGAAAGACAGAGGCTCGGAGCCACGGAAATTAGCCACTCTCAATTAGAGTTCATTAGAACACGCCTATTAGGACAACTGAGTAAGAGGACATGGCCGACGAGCGGACGCACAAGAGCGATTAGTGCGCACATCGATGGCCAACTTGCATTTCGCTTTCAGATGGGAGCGGTGGAGATCCGGAGAGACAAGGGGGGGCTCGAGGCAACCGAGAGAGCAGCGGTTGTGAGACGAGCAGCCGCGATGTCAGATAAGGAGCCCGATACATCGAGTCTTACCTCACACCTCCGTCTGAAGATACCTCCAGCAGATCAACCGACATCACGAATGTAAAAATAGATGACATCCAAACAGACAGCTGCACCACGTCACTTTTTAACGAAGAGGAAAGTAGGATTTGTGCGTTCGCTCTCTTCTCACCGCAAATAAAATTAAAATAAAAAAACTAGCAATAGCGACTCACCCATGAGCGTGCCATAAAATAGCGATAATGACGGTGACAGAATTACATTATTAGTGCAACAGAACCAGTCATTTTATAATTAATGCTATAATCTAACAGGATTTTCAGAATTTCAGTCGTATGATACATTTACTAGAAATTTATTTCTGACTTCATGAATCCATTTAGGAAGCAGCTTTTTTGGAAAAACTGTACAGAAAGAACATTTTCTTGCAGTTTGTCATTTGCCACACTAAATAAAGTAACGGTCAGCGACAGCGATCCGCCTTTAACGACATGCATTTCGTGTAATGAAATGATAAAGCCCCTAATAATGAAAGATTAAATTAATAAAAAAAATCTAAAAAAAAGGCAACTCAATCATTAAAATGTGTCAGGCCCAAAAATCATTACAATTCTGCCACATTGTGTTATATTAAA
>NW_027181005.1:0-21013 GCF_040956055.1 Brachionichthys hirsutus
ATCTGGAAGCCGTAGTTGCGCTGAGCCTGGTACTCGGTTACCCTGCAGCAGGAGGACAGGTCCATCTCACCGTCCAGCTCTGACGCCTGAAGTGAAGCACGGATGAGACCCGGGCCAAGCAAAGACCCAAGCGCTGTGGAGGACAGACGAGCTCACCTCCTCGGCTACCGAGTCCTTGTAGTACCTCAGGCTGCGGTCCGTCAAAACAAACCAGTATTTCTTCCACTGCAGCAGAGACAGGAAGCAACACAGAGGGTGGGACAGCTACCGAGCCAAGCGTCCCTTCACACGGGTAAACCAGGACCCCGTCTCCCGAGTCCACCGGAGCTCTCTGGAGGCGCCGCCCCGTCACTCACCGTGCTAGCGACCAGAACCGGAACGCGTTCGTCACCTAGCTGTTCATGCTAACCTGGCCTTGTGCCTCCAGCTTCACCATCCAGCCCTTCTTGAAGTTCAGCAAATCCGGCTGGAAGAGAAACGACAGGAAAAGCCTCAACCTGCAGTTCAGAGGCGCCCAAAGCCCAACGCCCCCCAGGAACACGAGACATGCTGCCCCCCCCAAAGGACACACAGAGGCCAGTCTGCGACCCGCCTCCCAGTGATAAGGCTTCAAACTGGGTTATCCAACAGCAGACGACCCCGCAGAGCGCCGACCCGGACCCAGCAGAACGTCGTGCAGCCACCAAACGACAGTAAAGGCGTTCTGTTCTACTCTAGAGTCAGCTCGGGGTCGGCCATCGACAGCGTGACGTGCACCCGCCCCACGCCGGTCCAACGAACAACCCGAGGTTCTACGCTCACCGTCATGACGGAGTCGGTGGTCCTTCTGTCCAGAGACTTGGCTCTCCTCAGAGGTGGCAGGGTGGGGGGGAAATCCAGACCCTGCCCCACATCGGGCCTCTGCTCCTAGACGACACACACGAAGCCTTGCATGCCTAATAGCAAATGATCGGGGGGGGGGGGGGGGGCAGTGCAGCTCAAGAACATCTAACTCCGTTTGGGTGTGCATGGATGTCATGGCAACCACAGCTTGTTGCACGAGGATCATCTCAACGCACTGGACCAATGAGCAAACACCGATGGTGTGAGGGGCGTGCCCATCACGCCTGGGCTTCAATGGGGGTGGGGTGGGGGAACCACAAGGACCAGTGGATTCCCACCACAAAGCGGAAACGGGAAATGGAGCAGAGGTCACACTTATGACCTTGAAGTAAAACAGACAGGACAGTGATGCCTGAAGACGGGAGTCGGACACACGTTACCTCGCTCTGGAAGCGTCTGTGCTCACTGCGGCCCTGCCTGGCTCCGCCCCTTACCGGCTCCTCCACCTCCATTTTCTCTGGATTCTCCAGCTCCAAGGCCTCCAACTTCTCAATGACGCCAGAGCGACTGCACACACAGATAGCAACAATCCACTTAGCATCGGCTACATGCTACTCATCTGCTCCTGTGATGACACCGAGTCCTTAGCGACACGTTGTCAGGCAAACCAGGAAACGACGCCCCGTTTGAGCTTCCACCAAACCTAAAGAACCAGGACGATCAATGACCGGCAGGCGAAGGATAAGGAACAAGCCCCACGAAATGCATAGTTATGATAACGGTCACCATAGCAACCAAACCTCTAATCACCCAAATGACCTTCATCCCTTCCATCCTTTGCTGGCTTCAGGTGCTCGATGCCCTGCGCTACGCCCTGCACCAGCAGCAGCAACGAGCAAGGCCTGCAGACATCGCACATTACAGATGTCCCGAGTCCTTTACAGCGGTACCGCTGGTTGGGGGCCGCTGGTTGGGGGCCGCTGGTTGGGGGCCGCTGGTTGGGGGCCGCTGGTTGGGGGCCGCTGGTTGGGGGCCGCTGGTTGGGGGCCGCTGGTTGGGGGCCGCTGGTTGGGGGCCGCTGGTTGGGGGCCGCTGGTTGGGGGCCGCTGGTTGGGGGCCGCTGGTTGGGGGCCGCTGGTTGGGGGCCGCTGGTTGGGGGCCGCTGGTTGGGGGCCGCTGGTTGGGGGCCGCTGGTTGGGGGCCGCTGGTTGGGGGCCGCTGGTTGGGGGCCGCCGGTTGGGGGCCGCCGGTTGGGGGCCGCCGGTTGGGGGCCGCCGGTTGGGGGCCGCCGGTTGGGGGCCGCCGGTTGGGGGCCGCCGGTTGGGGGCCGCCGGTTGGGGGCCGCCGGTTGGGGGCCGCCGGTTGGGGGCCGCCGGTTGGGGGCCGCCGGTTGGGGGCCGCCGGTTGGGGGCCGCTGGTTGGGGGCCGCCGGTTGGGGGCCGCCGGTTGGGGGCCGCCGGTTGGGGGCCGCCGGTTGGGGGCCGCTGGTTGGGGGCCGCTGGTTGGGGGCCGCTGGCTTACAGGAAGCTGAACGTGCACCGTGTGCCTGACGCTGGCGATAGGATGTGGGGCTTCACTAACAGCCAACGGGACTTCATCTGTCCTCCTGAGAGGCTGCTTCCTATAGATACATATATACATATATACACATATATATATATATATATACATGCAAAGACAAAACCTGGCAGAGCCGCACGTGAAGAAGCCTGCTTTAGAGAGAAAGCCTTTCTTGTATCGTCGCTACACAATGAGGTTAGGAGCGCTGCCCCCTCTGGCCTTTAGTAACAGCGTGAAATTTAGTAATAAAATTAATAAAGTAAAGTAATAAAAAACGACACAAATTTAAAGTGATAAACAGTGCATGCAGAGATTGTCCAGTACTTTGCATGCAGTAAAAGTATACATTAGTCAGTACACACGGTGAGTAGTTCTATTGTTTAGTACACACGGCGAGTAGTTCTATTGTTTAGTACACACGGCGAGTAGTTAGTTATATTGTTTAGTACACACGGTGAGTAGTTCTATTGTTTAGTACACACGGTGAGTAGTTCTATTGTTTAGTACACACGGTGAGTAGTTAGTTATATTGTTTAGTACACACGGTGAGTAGTTCTATTGTTTAGTACACACGGTGAGTAGTTCTATTGTTTAGTACACACGGTGAGTAGTTCTATTGTTTAGTACACACGGTGAGTAGTTCTATTGTTTAGTACACACGGTGAGTAGTTCTATTGTTTAGTACACACGGTGAGTAGTTCTATTGTTTAGGGGCAGAGAGCAGCCGGTGATCTTCTGGGCTGTGTTGATCACTCTCTGCAGTACCACGCCGTGATGCAGTACCACGCCGTGATGCAGTACCACGCCGTGATGCAGTACCACGCCGTGATGCAGTACCACGCCGTGATGCAGTACCACGCCGTGATGCAGTACCACGCCGTGACGCAGTACCACGCCGTGATGCAGTACCACGCCGTGATGCAGTACCACAGTCTGATGCAGTACCACGCCGTGATGCAGTACCACGCCGTGATGCAGTACCACGCCGTGATGCAGTACCACGCCGTGATGCAGTACCACGCCGTGATGCAGTACCACGCCGTGATGCAGTACCACGCCGTGATGCAGTACCACGCCGTGATGCAGTACCACGCCGTGATGCAGTACCACGCCGTGATGCAGTACCACGCCGTGATGCAGTACCACGCCGTGGTGCAGTACCACAGTCTGATGCAGTACCACGCCGTGGTGCAGTACCACAGTCTGATGCAGTACCACGCCGTGATGCAGTACCACGCCGTGATGCAGTACCACGCCGTGATGCAGTACCCAGGATGCTCTCCAGGGGGCTCTCTAGAAGGCCACCAGCAGCTTCTCCTCCAGGTGGTTCCTCCTGAGCACCCTCAGGAAGTGGAGTCGCTGCTGGGCCTTCTTCACCACCGCCGTGGTGTTAGCAGACCAGGACAGGTCGTCGGTGATGTGGACCCCAGGAACCTGAATGAGGGGACCCCCTCCACGCCACGCAGACCCCCATGATGGTCAGTGGACCCCCTCCACGCCACGCAGACCCCCATGATGGTCAGTGGACCCCCTCCACGCCACGCAGACCCCCATGATGGTCAGCGGACCCCCTCCACGCAGACCCCCATGATGGTCAGGGGACCCCCTCCACGCCACGCAGACCCCCATGATGGTCAGCGGGGGTCTGGGCCGGGCTACGGAAGTCCATGATGAGTTCTTTGGTTTTCGTGGTGCTCAGTGGAAGGTTCTTCACCGAGCACCACGCCGGGGGGGGGAGGTGGGAGGCAGGGGGAAATCCTGCCATTCTTTTTGCTCCAACGTCGTCCTTATTTGGGGACTACAGCCGAAGCACCGGCCCTTTAAAGGGACGGGCTGGACCACCTTTCACTGCTCAGAGCAAACGGACTGAAGTCCTGCATCGCCCCCCATCTTGTTTCAGCGTAGCAGCAAAGGAGAACGGAAAGAGGAGCTGGGCCGGGCGACACCTCCATCCTGATTCGCTCTTGAAGGAGGTCTGAGAATAGGAGCTGCTATCAGAGGTCATCCGGAAACGGGTAACCGAGGCGATAAATGGAGCCGCGGTCCCAGTCCGCTGACATAAGGAGCTGGGACAGGCCGCCCCCACGCAAGCATCAGAGCGGCTCAGGTGGGCCAGCGCTGCCTTTAGGCCGGGGGGGCGGACCCTCACCCACTGTTGAGGCCGGAGACGTCCTTACCAACAACACCAGATTAATGAATGGAAAGGACAGGGGGGGGGGGGGGGGGGGCATGGGTCAGCCCACACAACACACTTCGTACCGCTCCTCAACCTAGAACCTGTGTGTGTCGGACTTTGGACATTTTATTTCCATATTTGCAAACGTGCGTGCAAATATGGGCCACGTGAGGAAACACGATCCAAGGCGGGGAACCGAACCGGCGCTGCAGGAACTATTTGGCCGCCAATACTAGAATTGCGAGGGCAGAAATATCTGTGGACCAATCACAACGTTAATCTGCGAGTGGGCCGTAAAAGCCACCCCAGACCCCCCGTGGCACTGACCTCTCTGGGCTCAGGACGGCCTCCCTCTCCTGCCTGTCAGGGCTCCGGAACCGGCCCCTCTTCTCCGCCTTTCTGGCCTCGGCCTCCAGCCGTCGAGACCGAGGGGTGTCGTGATGGCTGAAGGCGTGGCCACCTCTCTGGTTGGCTGGGTGGCTGTCGGTGCTGGTCACCGTGCTGCCGCTGGCGTCCGAGTCCAGCGAGCTGACCGAGCCGCTGATGTGAGAGCCGTTAGAGAGCAGGGAGCTACCTGAGGGGAACGGGTCGCTGGGTGCAGGCGACAAGCATCGGGGAACGCCCCCCAAACTGGAGCAGGAGCCTGTTGGGGATCGCAGGTCACCGTGGGCCTGGGGGGCGGAGCTGTGCAGTGCCAGACCTCCCTGGTCGACTTCATCACCATTCACTGATCCAGTGTCGGAGCCCTGCGTCACAGAGGCCCCCTCACCTGGACCACAGAAGAGCCGCAGAACACCTCATTCACATTTAGTTAACCGGACACCATCTTATTCATCCAGCTGTATTTTATTCACTTCAAATATATTTTGTAACACCCCCCTTACCTGTGGGGGGCAGGTCAGGTGCAGCCCACACAGCAGCCCCGTCAGCCTCCCTCTGGTTCAGCTCCTCCTGCCAGATGATGGAGCTCGAGTCTGGGACCTTCTCAGCATCCGGGATACCAGAACCAGTCACTGCTACCTTGGCTGGGCCCGGTTCCTAGAGGATGTATGAATGAAGAATCACCTGGTTTACAGCGTCCTGTAACCGGGGACCGGACTCCCCGCTAGATAGCAGACCAGAACAAGCTGATCAAAAACAACAACACGAACCCGACCTCAGGTTCAAGTGTCTTTATTACCTGTGAGGTGGTCGGCTCCACTTTACGCTTCTTCTTCTGGTTCTGTTTGTTGGTTCGGGGGTATACCACCAGCTGTTCACTCCACCTAGAGGTAGACAACAGCATGTCTGACATGTCTCCACACCCAAAACTATCCAACCTATTGACATAGAACTTACCCATTGATGATCTCCTTATTCTCCCCCCTAATGAAATACTCCTGGTCAGGGGTGCTTATGCACAGGGAGTTCTTCTGGCCAGTCTTGGGCTCTGCGTCTATGACGTCCACGCAGAGGTTCATGTTCACCGTGCCCTGAGGCAGCGTGCTCGGCTGGAGGAGACACAGCATCACCGATTACTCCGTTAGATTCAATGAAAGCTGGGCCTGGTC
Organism: Brachionichthys hirsutus; assembly: GCF_040956055.1. Classification (NCBI taxonomy): domain Eukaryota; kingdom Metazoa; phylum Chordata; class Actinopteri; order Lophiiformes; family Brachionichthyidae; genus Brachionichthys; species Brachionichthys hirsutus. The sequence continues at coordinate 6,109 of NW_027181005.1, forward strand.
ATTGAACACAACCCCAAGCATGGCGTGTACACAAACTCAGCTAGCGTTAACACAACCCCAAGCATGGCGTGTACACAAACTCAGCTAGCGTTAACACAACCCCAAGCATGGCGTGTACACAAACTCAGCTAGCGTTAACACAACCCCAAGCATGGCGGGTACACAAACTCAGCTAGCGTTAACACAACCCCAAGCATGGCGGGTACACAAACTCAGCTAGCGTTCGAAAGCCTCAAGATGTACACGGAAAGCGCCGCGGAAGGACAACGTAACAAAAGTGAACGTCCTACACCTGAGCTACAAACCCTGATCGTAGGGCAGGTGCACATTTAGCTTTTCATCATTGGATTAGCATGCAAATGAGGCAAACGCTTCAGTCGTTGCAAACAAGTGAGAAGGGGAGACGGCAGCAAAGGTACTTTGGGTTTGGCTGGCGAAGAACCGGCGTTCCTGCATTCTACAGCACGAAGCCAGAACCTCTGTCCGAGAGTAGACTAAAGACTTTCCTTTGTAACAAATGTTAGGAAAAGCCCGTCGCCCGCGGTTACAGCTGCCCCGATCAGTCGACCTCGCCGATCGGCCTGTCTGTTACTGTCTGTTACTGTCTGTTACTCTCTGTTACTCTCTGTTACTGTCTGTTACTGTCTGTTACTGCGTCGTCTTTGTTTTCTGAATATTGTGTCCCATGTGGTTTATTATTATTGGTTGTTGTTTGTGATGTTGTTGATGTTCAGTCAGTGAAGAAAGATAGATTTCCCTACGGGGACCAATAAAAACCTATCTATCTATCTTATAGTTAATCGATGCAGTAATCAATATAATCAATATGCTGTCATTAGTCAGCATTGGTGGCTTAACATCATGACACACCGAGCTCCTCCCTCTTTATCTGGTTATTCATGTTATAAATATATGTCAGTAATCTCTCTCTCTTCCTGTAGTCTTGTTCTCTCTCTCCCTCTGTTTGTCCCTCTCTCTCTTTCAGGTCCTTCTGTCTGTGGTGCTGCAGAACCTGGACCTGTGTCCCTCAACGCTGATGTCCACGTCGCTGGCATTAGCATTTATAGCTTTATATCGCTAGCATTAGCATTTATATCGCTAGCATTAGCATTTACAGCTTTATATCGCTAGCATTAGCATTTTGTTTTTGTCTGCTCCTGCTCCGTCTTCCCATCCATCTCCTTGTTTTTGACTATCCTCTGACCTCTCTCTCTCTCTCTCTCTCACTCTCTATCTATCAACCGGTCCAGACAGATGTCCGTCCACCATGAGCCTAGGTTCTGTCCAAGGTTTCTGCCTGTTAAAGGGAAGTTTTTCCTTGCCTTCGTCTCCAAAGTTCTTGCTCTTGTGGGTCAAGTTGGGTTCTGTGTTTCCCTGCTAATCCTGTAAAGCAGGGGTCCCCAACCACCGGGCAGCAGCCCGGTACCGGTCCGTGAGGCATTTGTTACCGGGCCGCAAACAAAGAACAATTTCCGTTGTATCAACTATTAGCGTCTAAAAGGTGTTTTATTTTGAAAAACAACCGGATTTTCTCCAACGTAACAATCGCCTCTTGATACGTTGCTAGAAAAACCAACCGAGAACTCGCAAAAATTAATAAAAAGAAACAAAAGTCTTTGGAGAGCTTCTTTGCTAAGGAAAAAAGTCTAACTGAGGAGGAAGAAGAGGAGGAAGAAGAGGAGGTGATGACCTCCAAGAAGAGAAACCAGGACTAAGACTTAAAACTCGGGTATCAACAGCTGATTCGCTCCGTTAACGAGCAATGAAGGGTTAAAACCTGCTTCGGCACATTGAGACCAGAACCCGGATTAAAAAACAAGAACCCGGATTAAAAGACCAGAACCCGGATTACAAGACAAGAACCCGGATTAAAAAACAAGAACCCGGATTAAAAGACAAGAATGTGGAATTTATGAAACAAAGAACCATGAAGGACAGAAGTAATTATTGGGACAACAATTTATGGTGAGTAGATATTGTGTAACTATTAAATATTTATTTAATAGTTATTGCAAGTGCATAATAAAGTTTATTACTAAGATTATATTCCTCTTTTTAAATGTAATTATACACCCCCCCCCCCCCCCCGCCCCCCCCCGGCCCGTGGCAGGAAAAGGGTTGGGGACCAATCCTGTAAAGTGCCTTGAGGTGACTTCCTGTTGTGATCTGGCGCTATAGAAATAAAACTGAATTGAATTTTCCTTGAACTCCATCACCTTCATAGCTTTTCCATGTCAGCATAACAAACAGATTAGGATTTGGGCCTGCGGTCCTCTTACCGGCCTTTGCTGGACTATGTCTGCTGCAGATGTAAAACAGGTGCTGGGTCTATTCCCAGCTCCTTTTAAGGTCACCGCATGCAGAACCAGCTTTATTAAGAACTGCCTGTAGACCCACGGAGGCTGCCAAATATGGTAATTACGCTGCATCACACTTTAGGATTCTGACACTGTGGATGAATTCCTTCCAGGAGAAAGACACCAAAATATTTGATCCAGAGTGTTTTCATGTGGGAAAATGCAGTACGCTGCAACTTGTGGCCAGATGAGTATGTTAGTGAGGCTCGGTAGGATCACAGCGCGGGACCAGAACGACCATTAATGGAGACTCCATAGCGAGAACTTCTGCTTTTGCGTCTGACATTTCCTGAACTTGCGTTTCACCATCGTGAAACGGAGTTGCGGGTTGGTGAGTGAGCGACTCAGTAATGGGGGGGGGGGGCGTCGCTCTACTCAGCTATGGTTTTTCTTTTCAAACACCAACCACACACCTCGCTTGTATAGATTTCTGTATTTTACACAGCTTGTCCTCTTTTTTTAATCATTTGTATTTTATGTTGTTATTAGACACCAGATGGCGCTGCACTCCTAATCTCATTGTGTAGCTACTATGCCATGACGATAAAGGCTTTCTATTCTATTCTATTCTCTACTTTTCTTCCGGCGGTGCCGATGTTTCCGCCGTTCGAGCATGCACCCCATCGGGCTCTTATTGCTTCGTTGTGATGTCGGGCCAGTAAGGTCAATGACCCTAGAATCAATAGAGAGGATTACCGAGTTTGGTCTTTTGTACATCATTTCCATTTGTCTGTAGACATCAACAGACGATACGGCGACCATCCTCCTTTCTCTTCGTAACCAACCCATTCAATACTCATCTGGAAAAGGAACTCTATTTTAACCATCACAATGAATGCGAGTTTCGTCGAGTTTGAACCTGACCAACACCTACTGGAATAAATGAGGCGATCATATCATCAGAGCTAAGACGGGGGCTCGCCTCATCCTGTGGTCGCACGAACGAAGCGGTAACTACTAACAGAGGATCTTAAACCTGGGCACACAGGTAGTACGCTGGTAATCCTACCGCTCCAACTGCAGCCATTGTTGTGTTTCTGACTGATCCCCTTATACAGCTGTGCTCCGAAGAAAGAAGTCCAGGGACTCTGTCGCTCTACAGAGACTCTGATGCTCTACAGAGACTCTGAAGCTCTACAGAGACTGATCTACAGACTCTGAAGCTCTACAGAGACTGATCTACAGACTCTGAAGCTCTACAGAGACTGATCTACAGACTCTGATGCTCTACAGAGACTGATCTACAGACTCTGATGCTCTACAGAGACTGATCTACAGACTCTGATGCTCTACAGAGACTGATCTACAGACTCTGATGCTCTACAGAGACTGATCTACAGACTCTGATGCTCTACAGAGACTGATCTACAGACTCTGATGCTCTACAGAGACTGATCTACAGACTCTGATGCTCTACAGAGACTGATCTACAGACTCTGAAGCTCTACAGAGACTGATCTACAGACTCTGAAGCTCTACAGAGACTGATCTACAGACTCTGATGCTCTACAGAGACTGATCTTCAGACTCTGATGCTCTACAGAGACTGATCTACAGACTCTGAAGCTCTACAGAGACTGATCTACAGACTCTGATGCTCTACAGAGACTGATCTACAGACTCTGAAGCTCTACAGAGACTGATCTACAGACTCTGATGCTCTACAGAGACTGATCTTCAGACTCTGAAGCTCTACAGAGACTGATCTACAGACTCTGATGCTCTACAGAGACTGATCTACAGACTCTGAAGCTCTACAGAGACTCTGATGCTCTACATGATTAAGCAATAATGAGAATACTTGTTAGTTGCATTCGTAGCTGAAACGTGGATTGCTAGCTCTTCTTACCATAAGTGACGAGTGGGGAAAATAACCGCTAACTCAGCAGCAGCATTCTTATAGTATGAGGATGATTGGGGAACAAAAACACTGAAATGGTTTTGTCTATATATTCAATGGGTGGGATCAAGTAGAGACAACGTGCAGCAAAAGGGCTGAAGGGTGAGCTTTCTGCAGTAGATGGCGTTGTTAGGTGGAAACCGCCCTCGGCTACCGGTACCAAAACAGACAATAGTTCTGCCAAGGTTACCATTCAAGCACAAATCAATTGTTGTGGGATTGATTTCAACACCTCCAGTTTTCCCGGTCTTCCTTGGGCTGACTATTTTTAGTTTAGGTTTTCTCTTGAGATGTCTGCCATTGTGCTGGAATGACGAGAGAGTCGATAAAACCCACTACAACTCCAAAAGAGAACAATCAGCAGGAGACTTCTACTGTACTGTACTCTTGTCCCGTGAGGGGTCGCCACAGCAACCCAACCTTCTCCACTTCACCCCGTCCTTTGCATCGTCCTCCCCAACACCAGCCACTCTCGTGTCCTCCCTCACTACGTCCATGTCTCTTCTCCTGGGTCGCCCTCTAGTCCTGTCCTTTGCATCGTCCTCCCCAACACCAGCCACTCTCATGTCCTCCCTCACTACGTCCATGTCTCTTCTCCTGGGTCGTCCTCTAGTCCTGTTCCCTGGCAGTTCCATCCTCAGCATCCTTCTACCGGTATAGTCGCACTGGGACTAGAGGACTAGTTTGAGGTCCTCCGATCTGCCATTCCCTCTCTCTCCATCTCTCAACCCAGCCGGTCAGACAGATGTCCGTCCACCATGAGCCTAGGTTCTGTCCAAGGTTTCTGCCTGTTAAAGGGAAGTTTTTTCTTGCCTCCATTGCCAAAGTTCTTGCTCTTGTGGGTCAAGTTGGGTTCTGTGTTTCCCTGCTGATCCTGTAAAGTCCTTGAGATGACTTTCTGTTGTGATCTGGCGCTACATAAATAAAACTGAATTGAATTGAATAGTCCCCGTCTCTCCTCTGGACATGTCCAAACCGTCCAAGTCTGGTCTCTCTGACCTTGTCTCCAAAACGTCTAACCTTCACTGTCCCTCTTATTGTCTCATTTCTAATGCTATCCAACCTGGACACTAAAGGAGAACCTCAGCATCTTCATCTCCACCTCCCTAAGCCAGACAAAAATACTAATATGAAGAAGAGATGACAAGCACATGGTCCAATGGTGAACTCCAAGATGATAAAAAACGACATGACATATGCAGCGGAGCCAGCTTTAGTTAGCCGAACCGCATTCACAGTCAGCTCAATGGATATACGTCCAGAGAAAGCATGGACCCAGAGCAGAGCATGCTGCCGGTCATCACTTTCCTGAAACACGATGTCGGAAAGCAGCTCTGGCCCCTCCTCCGGTGAGTTCTCACGGTCATTGACCTTTTAACCTTAAACTCAGCGTCCAGGGCGGTCACACCGTTTCTGTGCTTACAGAAAAGCCAGATTCCCTGTGATCTAAAACGATGAACCGTTGTCTGCGTGTGAACGCAACGGGCCAGCCCGTGAGTGGAATGTCTGGGTCTGGGACGTATCTGACGTTTCCTCCGTGGCTTTCAGGGGCTACGAGCGCCCGTCCTCCGGCTCTCTCTCCGCAAGCTCACTGCAGTTCACCAAATAAGGACATTGGAGGAGGAATGCTGCTTAAATGGGAGAGCATCTTTCCTCATGATGAAAACAGCTGGGCTCTGAGAGGCCGCTGCACCCTGCTATGTCCTGGGTGAAGAAGAGGAGATGACTTCACCGCTCCCTCCAGACCCATCACGGATATGGGAAAACCCGTTTGATTCAATCTATTTTATTCCATCACCTCTGAGTATGACGCTGTGATAAGAGAGCCGACATCAAACGAGATGATGACACAACAATGACACCAGACATGTTTAGCACTTCTGGGTCAAGATGAGGTGATCCTCACACACACACACACACACACACACACACACACTGTTGTTGTTGTTGTTTGGTCAAACAGGCCAGAGGTTACGGGCGTCGAGCCAACACCAGGTGACAAGTCGCTCTGCATCAGACGCACCCCCCCCCACTCTGGACCCCCACCTACTCACCTACAGAGCAAACCGCTCCACTGATGATGTCATCGCCACGGCGCCTCACACTGCACCGAGTCACCTGGACCACCGGGGGCACTACGTGAGGATGCTTTTTGTGGACTACAGTTCAGCGTTCAACACGATAATACCGGACATTTTAACGGTTAAACTCTCCACCTCCATCTGCACCTGGATTAAGGACTTCCTGTCTGACCGCACACAAAGGGTCAGACTCGGCCCCCACCTCTCCCCCACCGTCACACTCAACACCGGCTCCCCTCAAGGATGTGTACTGAGTCCGCTCCAGCACTGTGTACTGAGTCCGCTCCTGCACTGTGTACTGAGTCCGCTCCTGCACTGTGTACTGAGTCCGCTCCAGTACTGTGTACTGAGTCCGCTCCTGCACTGTGTACTGAGTCCGCTCCAGCACTGTGTACTGAGTCTGCTCCAGCACTGTGTACTGAGTCTGCTCCAGCACTGTGTACTGAGTCCGCTCCAGCACTGTGTACTGAGTCCGCTCCTGTACTGTGTACTGAGTCCGCTCCTGTACTGTGTACTGAGTCCGCTCCAGTACTGTGTACTGAGTCCGCTCCTGTACTGTGTACTGAGTCCGCTCCAGCACTGTGTACTGAGTCCGCTCCAGTACTGTGTACTGAGTCCGCTCCTGCACTGTGTACTGAGTCCGCTCCAGTACTGTGTACTGAGTCCGCTCCAGCACTGTGTACTGAGTCCGCTCCAGCACTGTGTACTGAGTCCGCTCCAGTACTGTGTACTGAGTCCGCTCCAGCACTGTGTACTGAGTCCGCTCCAGCACTGTGTACTGAGTCCGCTCCAGCACTGTGTACTGAGTCCGCTCCTGTACTGTGTACTGAGTCCGCTCCTGTACTGTGTACTGAGTCCGCTCCTGTACTGTGTACTGAGTCCGCTCCTGTACTCTCTGTACACCTACGACTGCACGGATCCCTCCAACGCCATCATCAGGTTCGCTGATGACACCACCGTGGTCGGGCTCATCTCGGGGGAGACGAGTCGGCGTACAGAGATGAGGTTGGTAAACTGGTGGCGTGGTGCTCGGTGAAGAACCTTTCATTGAACGCCACGAAAACTAAAGAACTCATCATGGACTTCCGTAGCGCAGCCCAGACCCGGCTCCACTGACCATCATAGGGGGCTGCGTGGAGAGGGTCCACTGACCATCATGGGGGGCTGCGTGGAGAGGGTCCACTGACCATCATGGGGGGCTGCGTGGAGAGGGTCCACTGACCATCATGGGGGGCTGCGTGGAGAGGGTCCACTGACCATCATGGGGGGCTGCGTGGAGAGGGTCCACTGACCACCATGGGGGGCTGCATGGAGAGGGTCCACTGACCATCATGGGGGGCTGCGTGGAGAGGGTCCACTGACCATCATGGGGGGCTGCGTGGAGAGGGTCCACTGACCACCATGGGGGGCTGCATGGAGAGGGTCCACTGACCATCATGGGGGGCTGCGTGGAGAGGGTCCACTGACCATCATGGGGGGCTGCATGGAGAGGGTCCACTGACCATCATGGGGGGCTGCATGGAGAGGGTCCACTGACCATCATGGGGGGCTGCATGGAGAGGGTCCACTGACCATCATGGGGGGCTGCGTGGAGAGGGTCCACTGACCATCATGGGGGTCTGCGTGGCGTGGAGGGGGTCCACTGACCATCATGGGGGGCTGCGTGGAGAGGGTCCACTGACCACCATGGGGGGCTGCGTGGAGAGGGTCCACTGACCATCATGGGGGTCTGCGTGGCGTGGAGGGGGTCCCCTCATTCAGGTTCCTGGGGTCCACATCACCGACGACCTGTCCTGGTCTGCTAACACCACGGCGGTGGTGAAGAAGGCCCAGCAGCGACTCCACTTCCTGAGGGTGGTCAGGAGGAACCCCCTGGAGGAGAAGCTGCTGGTGGCCTTTTAGAGAGCCCCCTGGAGAGCATCCTGGGTACTGCACCACGGCGGTGGTGAAGAAGGCCCAGCAGCGACTCCACTTCCTGAGGGTGCTCAGGAGGAACCACCTGGAGGAGAAGCTGCTGGTGGCCTTTTAGAGAGCCCCCTGGAGAGCATCCTGGGTACTGCACCACGGCGGTGGTGAAGAAGGCCCAGCAGCGACTCCACTTCCTGAGGGTGCTCAGGAGGAACCCCCTGGAGGAGAAGCTGCTGGTGGCCTTTTAGAGAGCCCCCTCTCGCTACCTCAGCAGAGCTACAAACATCGTCAGAGACTCCTCCCACCCTGGACTCACCTTGTTCAACCTGTTGCCCTCCGGGTGGCGCTACAGGTTGCACAAGAGCAGGACCAACAGACTCAGGGACAGTTTTATACCGAGAGCCATCAGAGCTCTGAACACCGATCAGGATTAAACAGGACAAACACACAAATACTCACTATGTGCAATAACAAACGTATACTATTAACATGCTAAATACTGGTCAGTCTCTCTGCATGCACTGTTCACTTTAAACCTTAAATTATCCTGCAAGTACTTGAATGTTCCCTTATTTGTATTTTATGTTATTAGACACCAGACGGAGCTGCACTCCTAATCTCATTGTGTAGCTACTATGACGATAAAGGCTTTCTGTTATATTCTATTCTATTCTAGGTGTCAACACACCTTGACAAAGTAGCTCCCAATGATGTTTGGCTAATTTAATATTGACTCATTCCACACTGATGCAGAGCTTGCTGCTTAGATCATGCCCATCCCATCCCATCGCTCTAACAATCCAGGAAAGAGTAGCACTCAAATGTCCCCACACTGTCTTTTGTTGGAGAGAAGACATTCCCACTGAGGATCTGAGCCAAAGACATTCTTCATCTCAAGTCTCCCCAGATACATGTAGAGATGTCCCGCAAACAGCACTAAATTAAATACAGCGGCACGTTGCCTCAAAGCTTCCCGCTGCCGCTCGCCATCCAAGAACCGACGGGGGAAATACACTTCATGACACTCCAGCAACGCTTTCAGATAGTCAGTAGAAGTGGAGATAATGAGATGAAAGGACTTTAACACAAAGAGTGGATGGGTGTGGTTCCGGTAAACGCCTCCGCCACACCAGAGCAGGGTCCATGAACCTCCACCGCACAAACGACGACGAGCACCAAGTTCTGCTTTCGGAGAGCTCCTCTGCTCCGAGTCCACGGCACAAAGCCCCACGGCCCCGACCCGCTGCTCCCGCCTCACGGAGCGCATGAAAGGACGGAGGGACAATGAGGCCATTTTGGAATCACTGTCACAATGAGAGGAAAACACAATTCCACACAAGCTTGGGTGTCTCTGGAAACGCGCGTGGAAACGTGCAGTCGACTGGTGCAACAGCGTTTCCTGCCATCGTCATCATCGGCGACAGAAGGAGCTTCACCAAAGAGGGGCCCTCACTATCGGGTCAGCGCCTCAGGTTGAACTGGAGGGGCCCTCCAATCACATGCTCACTATCGGGTCAGCGCCTCAGGTTGAACTGGAGGGGCCCTCCAATCACATGCTCACTATCGGGTCAGCGCCTCAGGTTGAACTGGAGGGGCCCTCCAATCACAAGCTCACTATCGGGGCAGCGCCTCAGGTTGAACTGGAGGGGCCCTCCAATCACATGCTCACTATCGGGTCAGCGCCTCAGGTTGAACTGGAGGGGCCCTCCAATCACAAGCTCACTATCGGGTCAGCGCCTCAGGTTGAACTGGAGGGGCCCTCCAATCACATGCTCACTATCGGGTCAGCGCCCCAGGTTGAACTGGAGGGGCCCTCCAATCACATGCTCACTATCGGGTCAGCGCCCCAGGTTGAACTGGAGGGGCCCTCCAATCACAAGCTCACTATCGGGTCAGCGCCTCAGGTTGGACCGGAGACGCCGCGTGTCCCGCAGAGAGACTGGAAGCTGCTTTACGCGTGACGTCAGCGCTGATCCGGGCCGGCTGCTGGTGCGTGGCCCCCCCGCTGTTTACACACAAGCAGCCTAATCTGCAGCCGGACCGGGTCACATTCCCCTAGTGACGCACGACAACGCGGCGGGGGGGGAGGGGGGGGGCAACGTGTAGGTATCTGTGATGTTATAACCGAAGATAGTCCTTTTGTGCAACTCACATGAACCACCACCGGGGCATTTATCCATCGAGCGTGGGTTACTTTATTTACTGCTGTGTCAACATGACCTCATTCAGGCATCCAGTGAAGACGCGTCTCTAAACTGAGGACGCGTCTCTAAACTGAAGACGCGTCTCTAAACTGAGGACACGTCGAAGACGCGTCTCTAAACTGAGGACGCGTCTCTAAACTGAGGACGCGTCTCTAAACTGAGGACACGTCTCTAAACTGAGGACACGTCTCTAAACTGAAGACGCGTCTCTAAACTGAAGACACGTCGAAGACGCGTCTCTAAACTGAGGACGCGTCTCTAAACTGAAGACGCGTCTCTAAACTGAAGACGCGTCTCTAAACTGAAGACGCGTCTCTAAACTGAGGACACGTCTCTAAACTGAAGACGCGTCTCTAAACTGAAGACGCGTCTCTAAACTGAGGACGCGTCTCTAAACTGAGGACGCGTCTCTAAACTGAAGACGCGTCTCTAAACTGAGGACGCGTCTTTAAACTGAGGACACGCCTCTAAACTGAGGACACGTCTCTAAACTGAGGACACATCGAAGACGCGTCTCTAAACTGAGGACGCGTCTTTAAACTGAGGACACGTCTTTAAACTGAGGACACGTCTCTAAACTGAAGACGCGTCTCTAAAACTGAGGACACGTCTCTAAACTGAAGACGCGTCTCTAAACTGAGGATGCGTCTTTAAACTGAGGATGCGTCTCTAAACTGAAGACACGTCTCTAAACTGAGGACACGTCGAAGACGCGTCCCTAAACTGAGGACACATCTCTAAACTGAAGACACGTCTCTAAACTGAGGACACGTCGAAGACGCGTCCCTAAACTGAGGACACGTCTCTAAACTGAAGACACGTCGAAGACGCGTCTCTAAACTGAGGACGCGTCTCTAAACTGAAGACGCGTCTCTAAGCTGAAGACGCGTCTCTAAACTGAAGACGCGTCTCTAAACTGAAGACGCGTCTCTAAACTGAGGACGCGTCTCTAAACTGAAGACGCGTCTCTAAACTGAAGACACGTCAAAGACGCGTCTCTAAACTGAGGACGCGTCTCTAAACTGAGGACGCGTCTTTAAACTGAGGACACGTCTCTAAACTGAGGACGCGTCTCTAAACTGAAGACGCGTCTCTAAACTGAGGACGCGTCTTTAAACTGAGGACACGTCTCTAAACTGAGGAAACGTCTCTAAAACTGAGGACACGTCTCTAAACTGAAGACGCGTCTCTAAACTGAGGACGCGTCTTTAAACTGAGGACACGTCTCTAAACTGAAGACACGTCTCTAAACTGAGGACACGTCGAAGACGCGTCTCTAAACTGAGGACGCGTCTTTAAACTGAGGACACGTCTTTAAACTGAGGACACGTCTCTAAACTGAAGACGCGTCTCTAAAACTGAGGACACGTCTCTAAACTGAAGACGCGTCTCTAAACTGAGGACGCGTCTTTAAACTGAGGATGCGTCTCTAAACTGAAGACACGTCTCTAAACTGAGGACACGTCGAAGACGCGTCCCTAAACTGAGGACACGTCTCTAAACTGAAGACGCGTCTCTAAACTGAGGACACGTCTCTAAACTGAGAACACGTCTCTAAACTGAGGATGCGTCTCTAAACTGAAGACACGTCTCTAAACCGAAGACACGTCTCTGGAGGGGGGACAGGACTTACCGATTCGTCCAAGGCAAAGCGCAGGCAGCCATGTTCGTACAGCACAAAGAATCTCCGCTGCCATTTCTGTCGGAAGAAAAAAGACCTCCAATAAATACGCAAGGCAACAAACACAAATGTGTATTAATACATAAAGTATACAGGGACGGGGCGAGATTCAGTTTTTGTCTAATGCATATGTGTCAAACTCAAGGCCCGGGGGCCAATGTGGCCCGCGAGAGCTTTGTGCAGACATCTGTTTTTGTAAAATGCTGAAAAGTTAAAGTGAATCAGAGTTGATGTGTGTTTGTAACTGATTTCTAATCTGTAAATGGTTTTAATGTTAAAATTAAATATTTGTTGCTGACTCCATTCTGGATCCGACCCAGGTGAAATTCAGTGGTGAGATAGAGCCCCCCCCCCCCACCCCCCCCCCCACATGACTGTGTTAAATTCCCTAAATATCGGTCAATAATCAATGGAGATATTGAAGAGCAAATTACAGACAGACGCCGGCGATTACATAACCTCGGTGGATATTTTTACAGCATAAGGTATCGATATATTTTTAGAACTATGCAATTGCATATGTAATACTTATAATTTAGTTAAGTGTGTAGTAAATACAGTTATTTAGCAGCATGTTAAGGAGTAGTTATACTAGCTTTACATTACATTACATTCAGGTACATTTACGACTGGCCCTTTGAGCGCAGCCATAATGCTGATGTGGCCCTCGGAGAAAACGAGCTTGAGGCCCCTGATCTCATGCAACATGTCTGATGATCAAAGACCTCATTTGTGTGTGTGTGTGTGTGTGTGTGTGTTCACCAAACACACACACACACACATCAATAATAATAAGACCAGTGATGATGATGATGCTGGTGGGGATGATGATGATGATGCTGGTGGGGATGATGATGATGATGCTGGTGGGGATGATGATGATGATGCCGGTGGGGATGATGATGATGATGCCGGTGGGGATGATGATGATGATGCTGGTGATGATGATGATGATGCTGGTGAGGATGATGATGATGCTGGTGAGGATGATGATGATGCTGGTGGGGATGATGATGATGCTGGTGAGGATGATGATGATGATGCTGGTGATGATGATGATGATGATGATGATGATGCTGGTGATGATGCTGGTGGGGATGGTGATGATGATAGTGAGGATGATGATGATGATGGTGAAGATGATGATGATGCTGGTGAGGATGATGATGATGATGGTGGGGATGATGATGATGCTGGCGAGGATGATGATGATGATGCTGGCGGGGATGATGATGATGATGCTGGTGAGGATGATGATGATGATGCTGGTGAGGATGACGATGATGCTGGTGATGATGACGATGATGCTGGTGGGGATGATGATGATGATGATGATGCTGGTGGGGATGATGATGATGATGCTGGTGAGGATGATGATGATGATGCTGGTGAGGATGATGATGATGATGCTGGTGAGGATGACGATGATGCTGGTGAGGATGACGATGATGCTGGTGGGGATGACGATGATGCTGGTGGGGATGATGATGATGATGATGATGATGCTGGTGAGGATGATGATGATGCTGGTGAGGATAATGATGATGATGCTGGTGAGGATGAAGATGATGCTGGTGAGGATGAAGATGATGATGGTGAGGATGATGATGATGATGGCGGGGATGATGATGATGATGGTGGGGATGATGATGATGATGCTGGTGGGGATGATGATGATGATGCTGGTGGGGATGATGATGATGCTGGTGGGGATGATGATGATGCTGGTGGGGATGATGATGATGCTGGTGAGGATGATGATGATGATGCTGGTGGGGATGATGATGATGATGCTGGTGAGGATGATGATGATGATGCTGGTGAGGATGACGATGATGCTGGTGATGATGATGCTGGTGAAGATGACGATGATGATGCTGGTGAGGATGACGATGATGATGCTGGTGAGGATGACGATGATGCTGGTGATGATGACGATGATGCTGGTGATGATGACGATGATGCTGGTGGGGATGACGATGATGCTGGTGGGGATGACGATGATGCTGGTGGGGATGATGATGATGCTGGTGATGATGATGATGCTGGTGGTGATGATGATGCTGGTGATGATGACGATGATGCTGGTGATGATGACGATGATGCTGGTGGGGATGACGATGATGCTGGTGGGGATGACGATGATGCTGGTGGGGATGATGATGATGCTGGTGATGATGACGATGATGCTGGTGGTGATGATGATGATGCTGGTGAGGATGATGATGATGATGCTGGTGAGGATGATGATGATGATGCTGGTGATGATGATGCTGGTGATGATGATGCTGGTGATGATGATGCTGGTGATGATGCTGGTGAGGATGATGGTGATGATGCTGGTGAGGATGATGGTGATGATGCTGGTGAGGATGATGATGATGATGCTGGTGATGATGATGATGATGCTGGTGAGGATGATGATGATGCTGGTGGGGATGATGATGATGCTGGTGAGGATGATGATGATGCTGGTGGGGATGATGATGATGATGGTGGGGATGATGATGATGATGGTGGGGATGATGATGATGCTGGTGGGGATGATGATGATGATGCTGGTGGGGATGATGATGCTGATGGTGGGGATGATGATGATGCTGGTGAGGATGATGATGATGATGCTGGTGAGGATGATGATGATGATGCTGGTGATGATGATGATGCTGGTGATGATGATGATGGTGAGGATGATGATGATGATGGTGAGGATGATGATGATGCTGGTGAGGATGATGATGATGATGATGGTGGGGATGATGATGCCGGTGGTG
>NW_027181006.1:0-21013 GCF_040956055.1 Brachionichthys hirsutus
CTAACCGTTGCTAACCGTTGCTAACCGTTGCTAACCGCCGCTCTGCGAACTGTGCAGGATGCAGGATGGTTTACATTATTTCCCGATGGGCAGATAGCATAGACAGTCATTGTCCGTTGGTTAGCAGTGCAGCTAATAGCATCCTCCGCTAGTCAGCTAGCATCCAGCTAAACGGCGGCTGCTATAAATACCTGTGGCTCCTCCTTCCTCGCAGCTTTTACAGTCCTCATTTCATTTCCTTCCGCTGACGGAGCCGCTCAATATTTACCCGGTTACAGTCTATTTTAAGGCGTCGCTTTTACTGTTTGCTGCAACAAACTCATTTAAATACTGATATACAAGCACGGGAAGACGCTGCGGCGCGGAGGCCGTTAATTTGTGCAGGGAGGACACGTAGTTCACGACGGAGAGACGTCTAAATCTCACGACACGCTAACTCCGTAACGGCAGCAGCAGCAGGTTGGGATACCGCGACGATACGTTCCCGTTCTCGAGTGACGCGGGAGCAAACCGGGAATCTGATCCGGTTCCCCGCAGGACGGGGAACGTGTCGATGCAGGAACGTCGAGCGACGCCCGAAGTTTGCTGCAGCGTCTTCATCTCATCTCCGCAGAGACCAAACAAGCTGCTGCTGTCAGGAGAAGCTCGGCGATGAAGACGAGGAGCGAGGCAGACTCCTGCCTGCACCTCCTCCTCCCAGGAGGAAGACAACAGCGAGCGTTAGCCTCCGCCTCTCCTCGCTATCTCCGGCGCTCCCGCTCCGCTTCCTGTCACCTAAGCGCCTCTAATCCGTGTGTCTGCAGGTGAGTGGGCGGGCCTCGTTGGAGACGATGGTGGATGGAGGAAGGTCAGCGCGGTTTAGCTTAGCATCGTTCCAGCTGTTTATCAATGCTTCCACAAAAAACACGCCGCGAGGTAAAATAGATACGGACCGTTGTCCCGGCTTCCGGGTCGTCCTTAAACGGGACGCACCTGCGTCCGTTAGGGCGGAGCCACGTCGGCGCCACTCCGAGACGGAAAGGTCGAGTCTATATTTATAACGCCGCTCCGTCAACAATGAAGGGAACCAACGCCATCGGCTAACGGGTCCTGTGAAATCCTGCTGACTCCGCCCCTTTGAGCAGAAGCATCAACGTGAAGGGCCGGCGCCGGCGCCGGACGCCAAACCGATCCGTCGGACGTCCTTGTTCAACTCAAACGTGTTCGACGGTCATGCTGCTGTAAGACAACGAGAATGACCTTCAGCAGCAGGATCCACGTCGCCATGGTGACGCGGTAATCAAAGCAGTATCCCTTAACGGACTTCTGCGTGTTCTTCATGTTCTCCGTGTTCTGTTCTGCTTGTTCTCCGTGTTCTGCTTGTTCTCCGTGTTCTGTGTTCTGCGTGTTCTCTCATTCCCGTTTGATGTGAGCGCTCCGTGTTCGCCGACGTTCCGGGGTTCCTGCCAGGCTGTATATTAACACCTCCAAATACCCACAATGCATCTGGCTCCTTCACGAAAGTCCTGCAAGCCGTCTGCTCCTCAGACAACAGCTCCAGAGCGGAGCGTGACTCGGAGGTCGGCTCCCGGGCGCCTCCTCTCTCCGACCCGCTCCTCCGTGACACGCGCTTTATCTCGCACCTCATCCATGTTCTCACAGAGCCCCGGAACATGAATACTTGTCCTATTTTTACCTGTTTCTTTACTAAATGAAGCGTGGATAAACCGGACGATGGGTGGCGACGTCAGCGGGTGCCAGCGGTTCATCCTCATAACGATAAAACCATTCCAGGGGCGTTCGTTTGCCCTATGAGCCCCTCCCCCACCCCTTCAGATTTAAGGTGGACTATTTAAGGGGGTAATTAGGATAAAGAGGCGGCGCCTGAACGCGACTCGAGCCTGACATTAAGGTAATTCAGCACGGCTTTGATGTCTCTATCGTTCTGAGGGGGACCGCTTCTCCAGACAAATAGAGTGTGTGTGTGTGCGTGTGCACGTGTGTGTGTGTGTGTGTGCATGCATCGCTGGAGGCCCGCCGGTTATTACTGCTTCATAGCAGACGGTTTTCCATGGCACATTACCCCCCCCCCCCCCCACATTGTCTCCATTCTAAATAAGGAAGGTATGAAAGCGCCGCCGCCGTGAACGTCTGCGGATCGATAAAGGTTGGGAATACGACCCGTTCATCTCTGTCCCGTCGTTCAGCCATCGATTCGCCGTCAACAACAACAACAACAGCAAACCGACGGAAGCAAAAAGCGTTTCGCCCCCGCAGCTCAATCCGTGGGGGGGGCAGGGGAGGGGCTCCGGGGTCAGAGGGGGCGGAGAATGGACAGGAAATGGAGTGGATGGACGACAGATTCCACATTTAACACCCGAGGAGAACTATTTGATCTTTCTCTAACTCGACCGGCGGCGTTCATTCATCAATAGTTTAGTTACATAAAATCAAAGCAAAGGGTCGAATGAGATCAAAGACGTACGGGGATGATGATGTCATACAGGTAACCGACGTCAGGAAGACGCCCAAACCTCCAGGACGATCAGGAGGACTGAGCTCCGTCTGCCGCAGGAAGTGGACGGCGACTTTACAAAATAAGAGCGCTGCAGTTTTCTGTAAATCAGCAGAGGAATCGATACAGGAATGGCTGCAATGCATTCTGGGAGAACTAAACACCTCGCTTTGCTCACTGGAGTTTATTTCTGCATCCTGTGTCTGACGACATGAAACTATCGACTATCCGGCTGATGAAGGGCGTCCTCCTCCTCCTCATCCTCTCTGCTGCTCCTCCCAGAGACAAAGGGCTTATTTTTAGCTGGGCGTGCGCACACACACACACACACACACACACACACACACATACACGCACACAGCGCATCATTCAAACCGCCGTTTGTCTCCTGCATGGACACAAAGGGTCTGACTCTTCAGCGATGAAGAGGAGGGTCCATCTTCTGAGCACAGAGAAGCGAAACGTGTCCGTTAGGAGGTTGTAAAAGCGATTTTAAATCTGTGTCGTGATCTAAAGCTGGCGGCGCGGTGGTGTAGTGGTTAGCGCTGTCGCCTCACACCGTGGGTTCCGTCCGCCGCCAGACGAATTGATTATTCCAAGTTGTAGGAATGTTTGTCTGTCTCTGTGTGGGCCCACAATGCGCTGGCGACACATTCGGGGAGTGCCCCGCCCCTCATCCGTAGCACGCCGGGATTGGATCCAGCGACTCCCGGGACGTAGATAGATGGATGGTTTTAAAGCGGGCGGCTAACGGGTTAGCATCGGATCGGGTTTGTTGTTTTAAATCTTAAATGACATTTAAATGTCAAAAAGCAGTCGATCGATCACCGAGGGAGCCGATCATTGGTCTGGTTCTCAATCACAGAGCGAGCTAAAGGCGGCGGCGAGCGGCGAGCGGCGAGGGCCTCGTCCCGCGGTCCGGCGGCTGCGTGAGACGGAGGGTCCTCAACCTTTTCCAGCCGGGAGACTCCGGAAACACGGACTCGTTAAAACCGGCGCTTCACGGCTAAACGCAAAGCAAACGAGAAGGTCAGAGCGCCGCGCAGCTCATTAACGATTACGTGACATTTGAAACGCCGCCGGACTCATTACTGGAGTTTAACTGCAGAGCGGCGCCGGCGGTCAGCGGCGCGGTCAGCGGCGCGGTCAGCGCCGCGGTCAGCTGCGGCGGGAAAAGAGCGCTGGGTTACTTCCTGTTTACACCTGTGTGATGTCATCTGCAAATAGGTGACCAGGGAGATGATGATGACGATGATGATGACGATGATGATGATGATGATGATGATGATGGTGGTTTATCCGCTGTGTCGCCTCGTTATTCCCGCCCCGACAGACACGTGATGGATGAAGAGGAGGATGACTTCATCTTCTTCCTCCTCCCTTCACACCTTCTTTTCCCCGTGACTCCCGACTGCCCCCCCCCCCCCCCCCCAATCGGCCGCGCCTCCTCTTCGGCTCCTCCTGATTGATCCTCGGAGTCGGATTGATTCTGACACCTTATTGCCCCAGAGGAGACCGGCCGGCTGCAACGACCATCGAACGAGAAAAGAAACATGAATAATGCATATCAAACTTTGAGAAGTGTTAAATGGTGCGATCGGGCTACTGGGGAGAATATCAATACTCCAGAGTTCTCCATATAGATTCAATAATAGAGCGCTTTGATCTGGGGGAGACGCCATTTTGAACCGTTAACGGCGTCGGCGTGAAGATGAAGAATTCTCGCCGATTTAACTACGCGTAGAATAAAACGAAGCGGAAACGAGGACTGCAGCCGCGATGCAGAAAGGACGAGTCGTCCGTTATTTCGGTTTCATTTCATGATTTAACGTCAGTCAGGATCAAATGGCAGAAAGGACAGAGGGACAAATCCGATTATTGATTATCAGCGAAGGAGAAACTTCAAAACTGTAGAAAATGTGCAGCAAAATCAGCCGCTTGCAACGAGTGGCGCTAATGAAGGAGCGTAGCTTAGCATTAGCGTTAGCTTTAGCTTTGTGAGGAGTGCTCCGGAAAAGCATCGGCTTTCTTTTTTTTTTTTTTTATAGAAGAAGGCTGTTTCAGAGTTTTACAAATAACTTGATGATGTCACATCCTGTAACGACCACACCGGAAAAACAGAGGGCGGGAAAAGGCGCACTGGCGGATCCCGAATTAACCCCGTATCCCACCATCTGGGTGTGTTGGATTCTTCGCCTTTTGTAGCATCATCATCATCATCGCCGCCGGCAGCAGGTCACATGCACACAGGACGCGTCCATATATAGTCAGAGGTGTGAGGCGTGCGCTGTCAGAACGACGCATCGCCGCCGTCAGCGGTCGGTCCCCCTTCACACTCCGGTGGCGCTCGCCGCGAGGGCGGGACTCGTTCAGCCAATTAGCTCGGGCTCAGGTAGGAGTAACGGGACCTGCAGTGCGAGCGGCGTGCTCATCTTAAAATGTCAGTGGCCCCAATCAATGGCCGCTTTACAGCCTGGGGAGGGCGAGGAAGCGGGCGCAGCCGCGCTGTAATATGTCATCATGTCAGCCGCGGAAATGCCAGCCGCGCTGCGCCGCCGCCGCCGCTAACAGGTGCAAAGAGAACGTTCCCGTCGACTTCACCCGTCTACCGTAGCGTTGCTAAACTCACAGACCTTTGCAGTTAGCTCAACGCTAACCGCCGCGCCATCCGCCCGACACGACCGCGACGGTTTCCGCGTCTCAAACAAGACGGGTGGAAACGTCTCCTGCTATTTTTAAAACCGCCAGAAGGTTTGGCCTCCCCGTGGTCTCAGCATTTAGATGCCGCTGAGCTCCCAGCATGCACTGGGAGCACCGAACAGACGGGCGTTTCCTGCTAACGCAAGCAGAAGAGGAAAGAGGAAGCAGCACCAGGACGCAAGACGCCCTGTTAGATGCTGACGCCGCCGCCGCGCGGAGGCCGAGCGCTTGTTTGTCTGTTAGCGGCGCTAATCAGACCGAGCCCCACCCCCCCACGTCAATAAAACTCATTATCGGAAACAAGAGGCTCGTCATCCGGCCGCAGCCAGGCCCAATCCATCACTGCCGTGGTTATGGAACATCATCATCTTTGGGGGGGCGGGGCTTTGGTGTGGCTGTAAGTCTAAGCTGATTCGTAGCTCCTGTGTGTGCTAATAAACATAATCTTCGGGTTTACGCCTCGTTATCGTTAATCATTTACTGTTTAATGCCGTAAAGCGGGTTTGTTTTTATTGCGTCGTCCCCTCGTCAAATGTCAGTCAGACTTTTCTCCTCCGCTTGTTTACTCGGATGCAACAGCAGCTGAACGACTGGCGAGTAAATCCCCGCAGGTTTATCCCTCAGACGAAGGCCGCGCCCCCACGCTTCAACCCGCGAAGGCCGCGCCTCCACGCTTCAACCCGCGACGGCGTTCAAGTCGACACGCGGGAACCGGAACGCAGCCGGAAAAATCGTCATTTTCACATTTGAAAATGTTTAAAAAGCAGCCACACGTTTCCCGATGAAGAGCCATGTGTGTGCGTGTGTGTGTGCGTGTGTGTGTGCGTGTGTGTGTACGTGTGCGTGTGCGTGTGTTCAGCGTTGTCAGGGCGATGCCAGATGTGTCAGTCCGTGTTTAAAGCCTATTAACCGTGTCACATGTGATCAGCAGCAGCTGGACAAACAGCGAAGCTGACGGTTGGCGGCTTTCAGCCAGAGACGCAGATGTGACGCCATTGATCCGGGGGGGGGGGGGTCAAAGGTCAAGGAGCGGGAACGCTCTCTGGGAGCTTCTATCCGTCGATGACACGCTGTTAGCATTAGGCTAACATAGCATCCAATCTTTTGCTCGAGTGAAAGCTATGTTTTTATCACGCTCCCAATATGTCCCCAAAAACTTTATTGG
Organism: Brachionichthys hirsutus; assembly: GCF_040956055.1. NCBI lineage: Eukaryota > Metazoa > Chordata > Actinopteri > Lophiiformes > Brachionichthyidae > Brachionichthys > Brachionichthys hirsutus. The sequence continues at coordinate 6,360 of NW_027181006.1, forward strand.
CACCACCGTTCAGGTGTTCCACCTGGCCTTGTCCTGGAACCACTTCTACTTCCACCGTTTCCACACAAATGAATCGGGGTTTGTTTGATTTTGTCTCACCATAGAGGAGGAAGAGGAGGAAGGGGAGGAAGAGGAATGCAGGTTCCTCCTCATAATGAAACAAATTTGCTGCTTCTCTTCACCGCACCTTTTAATTCCTGAACATCTGAGTCTCTGCTTAATGATCGCTAATTCCTTCCTACTCTAAGGAAGGGGTGTGTGTGTGAGAGAGAGAGAGAGAGATTCAATTAAAACTTTAATGCCTACTTACAGATTTCACTCCTCAGTCCTCCTCGAGACGCCGCTGCGACTGGATCCTAAAAATGTTTGAAGGTACCGATTTTCAAACCGTCTTATTGAACGACCGTCCGCGGACGTGAGGTGAAAGGTCAAATGGAGTGTGTGTGTGTGATCACGTAGTTTGACGTAGCCGCTAACGCTTCGCTGATCGATTCTACGGCTGCTGCCATGAAGTGTCATCGAGTCGATGTCGGATGGATGGACGGATGGATGGACGGATGGATGGACGGATGGATGAATGAACGGACGGACGGATTGATGAACGGATGGACGGACGGATGGATGAACGGATGGATGGACGGATGGATGAACAAACGGATATACGGATGGATGGACGGATGGATGGACGGATGGATGAACGACTGGATGGACGGATGGATGAATGTCTGGATGAATGAATGGATGAACGGATGGATGGACGGATGGATGGACGGATGGATGAACGTCTGGATGAACGACTGGATGGACGGATGGATGAACGTCTGGATGGACGGATGGATGAACAAACGGATATACGGATGGATGGACGGATGTATGAACGGATGAATGAACGGATGGATGAACAAACGGATATACGGATGGATGGACGGATGGATGAACGGATGGATGAACGACTGGATGGACGGATGGATGAACGGATGGATGAACGACTGGATGGACGGATGGATGAACGGATGGATGAACGTCTGGATGGACGGATGGATAAACGGAACAAACGGATATACGGATGGATGGACGGATGTATGGACGGATGGAGAGACTGTTTTTTTCACACTGCAGCTTTTAACCTTTCAGTCGAACCAGACTTAAAACCTCGTCTCACATTAAAGCTGACATTTAAAAGCCGTCGGCAGCGAACGGAGAAACGCCGTCATGAACAAATAACAGAGGAACACGCGTGTGCACCGGGTCACGTGAAATGTGTCTGGAGCGCTGCCCAGCCCGACCAATCACAAGACGTCTCAGCCCGACCAATCACACGACGTCTCAGCCCGACCAATCACAAGACGTCTCAGAAGTCAGATCAATGGAGGCGCCGCCGACTGATTGAGAGTCGAGGTTTTACTTCGTGAAACGTGCGAGGGTGAAGATTCCACAGATTATTTTTAGCACATCTCAGTTTGTCTTCCTATCGGGATGAAAATCGTCTCCTTGGCAACGGCTCGGTAATCATTCCCGCCGACCTGGAACGATTGTTTTCGCTGGGAACGCCGGAGCGGACTGTTCCAATTAGCTCGGAGATAATATTCAGAAACGGCGTTATGATTCTCAATCCCTGCTAATCCCACACCTCCCTGCAGCGGTAGCGCCCGCCAGGCCGCTCCCCTTTATTCCCATCCAATAATAAGAGCCCGCCGTCCCAGAAGCCCCTGCGGTTGCCACGCTAGTTAAAAAGACTCGTTAAGATCAAAGCCACAAAGAGGACTGTTGACTCTCCGGGGCAGGCGAGTGGAGCCCAGAGGAACGCCATGAAGGCCGAAGCAGGGACGCTACGCTAACGGGTAGCTGCAGCCACACAACGCTGTGTGTGTGTGTGTGTGTGCGTGCGTGTGCATGTGTAATTGAATGCAATGGGTGGGCACAGAGCGATGAATCGGGTAATGGGCTCACCTCTAATAAAGCAGACTGGTGGTTACGATAATCACAAATAGATTTGTGGAACCGCCGTTTTAATGCGCCTCTTTTTTATGATTTCCAAAAACCCCGTCGAACCGGAGGCGGAGCGTTCGATCCCATTACATCGAGTTCAATCATCGGGGGGGGGGGGGGGGGGGGCGGCGACCGGACGCGGCTTCCGCTCGATTCAATCCGTTTTAACGCTCGCACACGCCCGTCGATTCAAACCGGCCAATAAGAGGAGGACAGAAAACGTCGGATAAGAGAAGATGTCGTATCCTTGGAGATCTTCGCCGACGCCCGCCGCCACCTTCCCGCGACGCCGGGCGGGGCCAGCAAACATTTTAACCACTAATGTGTTCCAGCTTTGCGTTTCCGTGACGATCACGGCCTGGGAGCGCCGGGGGGGAAGCGGGCCGCGCCGGTGCCGGAGCGACTCGCGCTAATTAAACCTGATCCGAGCCCCTCCTTTAATCCCAGTAGGGCGGCGCCGACGTTACGCTTCGTCTTTAATGTGCGTCTCTGGTGATTCTCGTCCGCCTGATTGTTCCCGGGGAGCCGTGAAGCCACGTCGTCATCGTCAATCTCATCACGTGTCCGTTTATTTCAGCGCCGCTCATTTCTGCAGGTGCTGCACCTGTAAAGTTCACATCTGTGCCTCCGAGCCGTCAGCATTCCCGCGTGGGACTCAACCCCTGAATCACGTTTCCCGGCTCGTGTGACTCTCTGGGTGATACGACGCCATCGTACGGGGGGGGGGGGGGGGGCGGAGTCTAAGCAATGTATCAGGCTGACAGCATGCAAAGAGGGATCATCGTTGCTGGACGGCCGGAACACGACGGAATAATGGCGCCGATGGCTTCTCCGTTCACCTCCGACGCCGAGGTCGTTAAGCCAGTTGATTTTTTCCGCTGACGGAGATGATCAAATCGAACGCCGGGACGGAGCCGAGCTCAGCAGGAAGTCAGCCAAAGAGCGCGGAGCCCCCCGCAGGACGACCGGCATCCTCCTCATCCTCCACCTTCCTCGCTGATTAGAAGCGTGAGGGCGAGCTGAGAGGCGCTAAATCTACGTCCTCCTCCAGACTCTTCATCGAGCTCGAGTGTTCCACGATGACAGGAAAACTGCCGGATACGATCCGGAATGCGGCTCCGACTCTTCAACAATCTAGAACCTTCTGGTGCCGATCCAGATCCCCATGTGGACCCAGTTAGGAGGGGAACGAGCGGCTCGGGGGGGGGGCGTTAACCCGAGTCAGAAAACGGATGCTATTAGACCTTTACTTTGAAAGAACCACGGAATGAAGGCGTGAGCGACAACGGCCGTAGCGACAGGACTTCTTATCCGCGTTCCGTTTGAGGCCGACGCATGCGAACGACGGCGGTTCCGTGGATCCGAGAGAGGACGCTCCGTGATTACCGGCACCGGATGGCTCCCGGTACGCTGAAACATTTTGGACTGGCGGTGACCAGAAAGCCAGATAACACAGATACTGGTCCCAGAAGTCTCTTCTGCGTGACCCAGTGGTGCAACGTCCATCAGGTCCAATCGCAGGACATCAGAACCAGGACCAGAACCAGACGAGCCGGTTCTAAACGCTCCCATCGGTTAGGTCATCTCTTACCTTTCTGTCATCTGTCGTCCGGATCAGTCCTTCCTGACGCCTGAAAGAAAAAGACCAATGAGAACGTCAGAATAATCCAAGAACACGTCGAATAAATTAACGTCGGAAACATGAAGGAGCCGTCGGATTATTAATCTGAGGGGGGTTTAAAGGAACTTCCTGTGTGCAACAGGAAGAAGACGCATCAGGAAGTAAGAAAATAAAATGCAAGGCAGGATTCATTTCACATCTTAAAACAAATTAGAGCGACTCGACGAGCTGAAGGAGGCGGAGACGGCGGCCTGAGTCAGAGCTGACGCCGCGGCGCGCAGTTCAAGCCGCTGAGTCATCACGACACCGGAGCCCGTTCCGTCTCTCGGCGCCGGCGCCAAGCTGCGTCTTCGGAACCGGAGGACCGGAGAACCGGAGGTAAGTGGATGCACTCTAAAGATGCAGCTGACAAATAGACGTCATCACCGTGGAGACACGGAACACGGCGGCAAAAACAGCAGAATAAATGAGATCTGCTCCATCTCCATGTCCCCGTAGGAGGAGGGAACAGGGGGAGGGAACGGGAGGAGGGAACGGGAGGAGGGAACGGGAGGAGGGAACGGGAGGAGGGAACGGGAGGAGAGAACGGGAGGAGGGAACGGGAGGAGGGAACGGGAGGAGAGAACAGGAGGAGAGAACAGGAGGGAACAGGAGGAGGGAACAGGAGGAGGGAACGGGAGGAGAGGTGGAGCAAAGACGCTGCCAGGGCGTCGCCCAAAGAACACTTAGCGTGGATCGATCAATCAGCGCCGTCTGACTGCCGGTCGTGAGGCGTCTTTCTCCAGACGTTTAATTTTAAACTCCAGAGTTGGTTCTGAGTTCAGGACGGGGCCGCCCCGCGTTTGAGGTAAAGGTCAGTTTGAGGTCAATTTAGATGAACAAGAAAACGTGCATCCAGCGCATTGTCTTCCAGTCCAACGCTGTGAGTAGCAATGCATTATGGGAGAAATTAAAGAGATTACAACACACAGAAACGCCATCTTTTGGCGTTTCCATGTCGACCAGATTTGGAGCTGGGGCCTCGATGACGCTATCCGCCGCCGCCGTGTCTTGACGGGCTAACCGCCGCCGTGTCTTGACGCGCTAACCGCCGCCGCCGTCGTGTCTTGACGCGCTATCCTCCGCCGCCGTGTCTTGACGCGCTAACCGCCGCCGCCGTGACAAGAGCCGGAATCTTTGCTCACGCCGAGGCCTTTTAGAAGATGTCGGCGCAGCAGGGCCGAGCGCGATGCTAAGTACGAAGGGATGAGTGCTGGACGGAGGTCTGGAGTCCAGGCGAAGCTAATCGTGTGCTTTTCTTTTTGAAAGTTGCTATGTGGGCTAATGGCATGCAGCCGGAGACGTTTTTATGCTGATGACGGTGTATAGTTTCAAGTAAAGAAGTAAACAACAGAAGTGCTGAGGCATGAATGAATTAGCATTAGCAAAACACACACGCACACACACACACACGCACACACGCACACACACGCACGCACGCGCGGCGGCGACACCACCGTCGGGAAACAGGCGGTTTTCCTGACACGCGCTTTGAGCTGAGAGATAAATAGTTCCATTCTGACAACCTTCAGCTTCCAGCCGGCTCCGCGGCGGAGACCTGGCACGGGAGCGCCGGCATATTCCCAAAGTGCCTTCAGGTGATCGATGCACCTCCCGCCCACCTGGAGGAGCTGAGGATGGACACGTCCGACCAACCATCCGTCACACCTCCGAGGAGTTGCTGGATCTAATCCCAGCGTGCCAAACACCCCAAGTTAAAGCGAGGTGAACCAATCCGTTGAAAGCGCCGCGTCACATGACAGGAAGGACACAACCGTGCGTCATTACAGCGGCAGCCGGGCGCTCTGCACCGCTGCTCCTCATCGTCAAACCGCTCACATCTTCCTCGTGTGTGGAGGTTGTGAAGCAGCAGAAACGCACACACTCGGAGGAAGGTGCGTGAAACGCCTTCACACACACATCTGTGTTGACGATCAAACACAAACATCTGCAGCTCGAGCTGTCCGCCGCCACCTGCTGGTACGGAGTGGTATTTACTCTGAAGTCGCTTTCACACCAGCGCTGTTTGGTCCCCTTTAAACGGACCAGAGTTCGTTTCCTTGGATGGTCCGCTTCGTTTGGGCAGGTGTGAAAGCTCATCCGAACTAAAACGTGGGTTCTCGGTTCGCTTGCAAGTGAACCCTGCTTCGGTTCGTATCAGTGTGAAAGCTCAGCGGACCAGATGTGGGTAGTAACGCTACGCAGTACAGGAAGTACAGCGCGCGCTCCAAACCAAAACACACATGGGGGAGGGCGGGACTTCCCCTCCTACTTCGTCCAATCGACGAGCGCCCCTTTCAACCACGTGCTGCCGCTCAGAAGCTTCGGATCACCTTAGAATCCCGATCGAACCCGAGTCAGAACCGAGTCCGCTTGGTCGGGTGTCGCCGATGCAACAACTGGACCCGATGAAGCCGAGGGAGGCGTGAAGCGGGGCGGCCCGTGGAACCGGTCCGGTTTAAATCACGGCTGCTGGCGTGTAAACACCCATCACACCGGCGGGTGGGCGTGGCCACGAGGACGATGGATTTGGGCTCTGAAGCCGTCGGAACCGAGCAGCATCCAGACCCAATTACAGCGGCGCCGACCGGCTCACTGAATGCCACCGGCTGCTCTTTACTCAGCCCCCCGTTTTCATGCCCTTCATGTCACCTGTGTGGAATAGATGTTCCAGCCTCAGTCTGCATTCACACCTGCTCCTGCTGCTCCCCCTCCCCCTCCCCCTCCTCCTCCTCCTCCTCCTCCTCCTCCTCCTCCCGGTTTGTGGAACTCTCGGTGCGACGCGGCTGCAGAAACGAAAGCTGCGTCTGTTTGATGCTAAGCCTCCATTTTTAAATAACTTGTGATGAATGCAGCCCAATCCTCATTCCTCGCCTGCGCACGCACACACACGCACACATGCACACACGCACACATGCACGCACACACACAGCGTGTGAGAGGTGGCGTGTTGTTTATCTTTGTCGTGTCTCTCTTTCTCTCTCCGTGTGTGAGAGAGAGAGTCAGAGGAGCCGGTGTATGCCCTCGGTGGGTTTGAGAGCAGTCGTGCATTCATGTGAGTGTGTGTGTGTGTGTGTGTGTGTGTGCGTGCACTTCATAAATGATTCAGATGGCTCTCACACACACACACACACACACACACACACACACACACTCAAGTTCTCCATCTCCATTGGCATATGCCACTTTGCGAGTATTTGTGGAGTGTGTGAGTGAGCCTTCATGCTTTCAAGCGTGCAGATGTGATTGTGCACAGTTGCATCTAAGTGTGTGTGCGTGCGTGTGCGTGTGTGTGTGCGCGTGTGCGTGTGTGCGTGCGTGTCCTCAGGCCGTGTCCGGATCACATCGGGTTGGCGGTGCAGAGCAGAGAGGAGACGCTCAGCCGTGATCTGAAGGCTCTGCTGCTCTGAACCGGCAGAAACACACACGGTGCCACGACCTGAAGTTCTGGCGAGTGTTTATTTTAAGTTACAGACGGACCGCCCGCCCGATTGATCCGTCCGTGTTTACGGATTCAACGATTGCATCGGCAGGCGATCCGCACATCCGGTCAGGATTCTGTCCCATCGTCCCCGTTCCTGCATCCGTCGTTGGCTTGTTCAACAAATACCAGGAATGTAAGGGTGGGAACGAAGGCTAAAGCCAAAACTGGAACCCAAACCCTAACCTCTGACCCCTACCCTAACCCTGCTCTAACCCACCCCTACGCTCCAAAAGTAGTTTACAAAGCGCTGCTGCCATGATGTTCTCTATAAATACTGATGCTTGCATCTCATTCCAGCGACTCTGGAATCCATCACCAGAATGAAAAGGTCAGGTCAGGAAGATGAATATATCGTCTCTCCTGATGAGGCTGCCCCCCCCCCCCCCCCCCCAGAGAAACGACGTGTGCTGCCTGTCTCATAATCCCTCTCTCTCCCTCTTCGTGGTGCTGCAGAACCTGGACCTGTGGCCCGATCCATCTCCTTGTTTTTGACTCTCCTCCTACCTGTCACTCTCTCTCTCTCTCAACCCAGCCGGTCCAGACAGATGGCCGTCCACTATGAGTCTTAGGTTCTGTCCAAGGTTTCTGCCTGTTAAAGGGAAGTTTTTCCTTGCCTCCGTTGCCAAAGTTCTTGCTCTTGCGGGTCAAGTTGGGTTCTGTCTTTCCCACCTCTAAAGCGCCCTGAGATGACTTCCTGTTGTGATCTGGCGCGATAGAAATAAAATTGAATTGAATTGAATGATAAATAATGCAAGCCCCGCCTCGAGGATTCAAACAGGGTGTCAATGCTGTTAAAAATGTCTGGAATACAGCCAAGAAAATTAAAGTGAGACGTTCTGGAGGCATCAAACCCAAAATCTCCCCAGAAGCACGATCTGAGGAAACGTAAACGAAGGGATAAACGCAGCAAAGCAAAACACGCCCGACCTTTCCTTCCTGTCATCGTCCTCCAAAAAATGTCACCCTCTCAGGATGATTAAATACGGCGCTCGCGGCGTCGTAGGTCGTTCTGCTTTTACCGCTCATTCAATTAACTCGTACCGCAACAGAGAGGTGGACGAAAACATGCCGCAACCAATGTGTCAGGAAAGCAACCTCCACCGAGGTGTGTCGGACGCAACTCGGAACGGTTGGCCCTCACCGGGGGAACCGGGCGGCGCAGGAGAGCGGCTACAAGCTAACGGGCCCCTCGCCCGGGGAACCGGGCGGCGCAGGCGAGCGGCTACAAGCTAACGGGCCCCTCACCCGGTCCAAGCAGCTGCTTGGCTGGACCGCTGTGCACCGGCGTCCGGATCCACCCGGAACGAAACCGCCACATCAGAATCTACTCGTGTCGCTCGCTTCATTTTTATCCGGGCCCCGCCAGAATCTGCCCCGGAACAGGTGGCACAGCTCCGAACCCAGCGGGGGCTTTGGAGCGTCCCGGGAGATCCCGACGGGTTGTAGCGGTACGTGAGAGAAGGACGGAGGACGGAGGACACGCCCACGGGCGTCGCCGTGGGAGCTATTTCTGCCGCATCGTCATCCTCCTCTTCATCAGTCACCCTGTGTTTCATCATTTCACACCTTCTCACTTCTCACCATTTCCTTCCTCCCTCCCTCACGTACTTCTCCTTCAGCTCCTTCCTTCAGGTGTCAGGAGAGGAGAAGAAGGTACGAGGCGGAGGCGACGGAGGAAGGGGGGGGGGGGGGGGGGGGGGGGGGTTACCTGCAGGAGCGATGAAAAACAAGGTGAAGGGTTGAGGAGCGATGAGGAGGAGGACGGCGGCAGATCGACGCTTTACGCCGAGGAAGAGAGACATGAGGCGAGGAGATGGAAGACGCTCTAACCACGACATGGCGCCGGCGCCCGGTGTTACGGTAATAACGCACCAGCCTTACCGGGAACCTCCCGTTAAATCACCGCCAGGCATCGTGGCTGAGACCGGAGAAACCGGCGTACACTCGATTCGCTCGCTTCCTACAGTAAAAACAACAGCAGACGAGCGCGTCGTAAAGGAGAGCGGTCGCCGGTCGTAGGTCGACGCCCCCCCCCCCCCAGATGTGAAGAACATCAGGTCGAGACAAGAAGAAGAAAAACCTGGTCTGAATATCTGCGTTCGTTTTACTTGGTATTTAATTTGATTGGTTCAGACACACACGCACACACACACGCACACACGCACACACGCGCACACACGCACACACACACACACTTTAGTATTGTTCTGGAGAAGCGGTCCGAGACAATAAACTGATTTTTTTTAATTCTGTTTTCCTGTGTGGTAACAAATATCTGCCAGCGCTGCTCCAGACAAACAGAGACAAAAACACAGGAGACGACACACACGCACACACACGCACACACACACACGCACACGCACACACACACGCACACACACACACACAGATTATTTCCTTCTCTGCTTCAACAGGGATTAGTGAGCTGCTCCTCTAATAGAAAAAACTGGCCTAAATAATTTCTTTAGTGGCACACTGTGCATGTGTGTGTGTGTGCGTGTGTGTGTGCGTGCTACTTGCATTACAATAAAAGGAGAGCTTAACTGATTGAAGTGGACATATTTCACCGCCGCACCATTACGGCCTGTTAGAGGCCTCTGCTGCAATCATAGCCCATCCTATAGCCGTGTGTGTGTGTGTGTGTGTGTGTGCGTGTGTGTGTGTGCGTAGGTGGGTGGGTGTGTGCACGTGTGTGTGTGGAGGGGGTGAAACGCTTCATCCCTCCCATCAGCGGAGATTTTAATCCAAGATGAAGATTCCTCCCGCCAAGAGCAGAGTCAGTGCATGAGACAGTAATGCTAATAATCACTGAGCAAATCTGAGTGAAAGATGGAGGGAGGAGAGAGAGGGGGAGAGGGAGAGAGAGAGAGAGAGGGACGAGAGAGAGAGAGAGAGAGGGAGATTTAATGAGAAGGTCCTCAGAGTTGAGGCGAGGATGAACGTTTTTGAGGAGACCCTGCAGAAGACGGGGAAGCAGAGCATCTGCCGTTAGCCTAGCTTAGCATGTCAGCAGCAGCTGCAACGGTTTGCAAGCTAACCGTCCATTTCAGTGGTTAATGATCCGTTTTTACAGCAGAGGGTCAGATCAATAACCAAATGATCGTCTTGTATTATTTTACTACGCTGAGCCAATGAAACGGCGACGCCTAGCCGGAGCGGCGTTAACCCGTTCCTTCCCGTTTCACGGCCGCTTCGTTCCAGACGGATCTATTAAGCTGCATCAATAATAAATGACATTTATTAAATGTTCTTTTCTGCTAAGCCGCTTCCTTTGCTCAATTGTTACATCCAACGTGCAAAATTTATATTCCGCTAATGGTATGAAAGTAAAGACAAAAGCCGGCCAATGAGGCGGCAGCTTGAGCAGGTGGGCGGGTTCTTCCACACGCTTCACCGTCACCATTTCAAGGATGTCTTGGTTTCGCCAGAGCGTGAAGGTTTGGCGGCGGCGGCGGCTGTTAGCGCCGGGTTCAGCGCGCGGAGCGGCCGCTCGACCACACAGGAAGGTCAGGAGGAAGAGGAGGAAGAGGAGGAAGAGGAGGCTGCACGTGTCAGCGGCGACAACGCAAAGCACGAATCTTTTTTACCACATCAGAATTCACAGCCTTCGTTCACTTTAAGCACATCAGGACTCTCCTGAAGCTAATGCTAATGCTAAAGGCCTACACAAGAGGAGCCCCCCCCCCCGGCTTCCCGAATAATGACCATGTAATGAGGGAGCGCTCCGGAGCCGGGCAGAACCCGATAAATCACAAGCTGCTCAAATTAGGTTTACAAAAAAAAAACGCTATCCCAATGCATCCTGGGAGCCGGCTCCCCGCCGGGAGGCCGTTGCGCCGCGTCGCTCCGGACCCGGGAGAGAAGCGTCGGGACAGAAACTCTTTGAAGCCCGATATTAAGTTTCTTACCTGCAAATATTGAAATATGAAATCCCCGATGAGATGAAATATGTGCTCGGGATTTAAGCCGTAATCGGATGCAGGAGCGGCGCTCCAGGCGCCGTATGCAAATGAGGAGGTCACAAAAGAGGCGTGGCACGCGAACGGCAGGTAAATCTGCTAAATGCGTTAACGAGGCATCGGAAGTTAAACCTGCATCCGCCTCTCGGAGGGGTGGGTCTGCTCAAAACACCAGACTGGGGCTCTGACATCACGGAATGTGGGCGTCGCTCCATGGGGGGGGTCTCCTTCACAAGCGATGGGAAACGGAGCATGAACCGGACACGGAGACCGGAGAGTAGCCGGAAGCTACAACTTCACCTGGGCGGGGGCTCTGGGTAGCGAACAAAGACGCGCTTCCTCCGCGGTGGGGGGGGGCGGCCTCGGAGGCGGGGCAAGAAGGCCAGATGCCCGGAGGAACAGGGCTGCAGGCGAGGACTCCTCCCGTCTGAACCCGGAAGACGCTGGAAGGAATACCTCTCATCCGACATTTAAGCACCTGAGGAGGAGCCGGGAAGCACCGAGACCGGGTCCGGCAGTCATCGGACCAGGACCAGGACCAGGGATCCGGATCCGACGGTCATCGGACCAGGACCAGGATCCAGGTCCGACAGTCATCGGACCAGGATCCGGATCCGGCAGTCATCGGACCAGGACCAGGACCAGGATCCGGATCCGACGGTCATCGGACCAGGACCAGGATCCAGGTCCGACAGTCATCGGACCAGGATCCGGATCCGGCAGTCACGCAATGAAGGAAGGGTGTGAAGTTAAAGCTCCTCCCCCCCCCCCACTATGAAGGAAGGGTGTGAAGTTAAAGCTCCTCCCCCCCCACTATGAAGGAAGGGTGTGAAGTTAAAGCTCCTCCCCCCACTATGAAGGAAGGGTGTGAAGTTCAAGCTCCTCCCCCCCACTATGAAGGAAGGGTGTGAAGTTAAAGCTCCTCCCCCCCCCTATGAAGGAAACAGCCTTTCAGGATGATGGATCCTCCACTCCCACCTCAGGCATTGAACACGGAGCGCCGTTGCGTGGCAGTGGGCGAGCAGCCATTAGCACCTGGTTAAGACGCCATCAGACGGACTCGTAAAGCGTCATCAGTCACCTGCGGTCAGCACGCCGCCGGGCGGCGCTCCATCTCCACCTCCCGCCTCCTCGTCCCCCAGGAGGCGGGAGAAACCTGGAGGAGTTCGCCACGAGCCACACAGAGCGGCCGACGCTCCTCTCTCTCTCTCTCTCACGCCCGCCCACTTGCTCAGGCGAGTGGGCGGGCGTTGGAATCTTCCCGGACGCCGTGTTTACGCGTACTCCAGGTAAGCATAAAGTCCCGTGGAGGCGGAGCCTCCCGCTTCCTGTGAGATGTGCACTCATCCCGTCCCGGGGGCCTGGCTAAACCTTCAAAATAAGAGCCTGCTTTCTACTCTACTTCTATTGTGTTAAAGCTAACTGCTAACTTTAAGCTAACTGCCTTGGACCAAAGGCTTGGCTGTTGTCAAGACGACAACAAAACAAACGGTCGTGGCTCAGATCCTGCATTTCATCGTTCCCGATAATCGTCGGCTGCGGATCCGAACTCGGGACGCCCGTTTCTCACCGCCCGGGTGTCGGGTTACATCAGCTGCTCCGACAAACACCTGAAAGCAAATTTAGTTTTCTTGCTAAAGAAAAGAAATAAAGCGAGATTAGAAGAGAACTAACTATTTATTGATCCCGGACGGCGGAGAGACTAATTGTGTGGAAGAGAAGAAAAGATTGTTTCAATTTAGAACGAAAGTGCTTCGAAAGTTAAAACTAATTAACCGGAATAACGACTCCGGAGCCGGAGAGGGAAGCGTGTTGGGAAAACGAGTCCCCGAGTCCCCGAGGCCCCATCGGGAATCCCGCTGACCTTCGGTGGGGAGGAAGAACTCCACCATCGCCCTGCAGACGGGCGGAAGGACGGCTCGGTCATCGGATGGGCGGAGCCAACGGGCGTGGGCGGAGAGCGCCGGATCCCAGACCTGCCAAACACGGACCGACTTCTTCGTGCCTGAAATGCCTCCCTCCTCCGGAGCCGGAATCGGATGAGTCGGATGAGTCCGTCGGACGACCGGGAGCGATGCAGTAACGCTACGCGGACCGTCACACGCCGCGAGGTTCTCGGCTTTAGAGTGCCGTCATACAGGAGGGGCCTCGAACCCTCCTCCATCGGGAACGCCGCCTTCCAGCGGGACTTGAACCAGCGACGGTTTCATCTGCTTCTGGCTGAGCTGCAGCTCACAGAAAAGATTCCTGAGAACACGCTCGAGTCCCGCTGACCTCGACTCAAGGGTCAGGGCTAGCGACGCTAACGCTAGCAGTCCAGTTCAAAAGCAACCAGGAGCCAGACGGCTATTTCCGTTAGCGCCAGGGAAGCTACATCACGTCCCGCTAACTAGCGCTAGGTTGCTAATCCCCTTCACAAAGCCAAAAAAGGCAGCATTAAACTAAAAGTGTTAAAGTTTGCGTTGTAGAGGAATATGTCATAAACCAGAACGATCAGCTGACCCCCCCCCCCCCCCCCCCCCACATCACCGTAAAGATGATTAATCAAGGAATTTAAAAGAAACACGTAATAAATAAAATAATAGAATCTTCACCGAGCGTCGAGAAACACAGAAACCAGATCCCTGAAGCGGATTATCTGAGCTGTACATAATGTGTGTGTGGGGGGGGGTCACGCCGGTCGCCAGGGAGACGGCAGCGATGCTGCGCCGAGCAAAATCCACAACACCATCTGCCGTGAGGACATCATGGCGTCAGAGCCACAAACGGCCTCTCTGGAAGAGGAAATAGCGCCGCCGCCACTTCCTGTCACCTTCCTGCCGATCTGATCTGCCGCCGAGGACGGCGATCGATAGCGTTTATAGATCCGCTCGCTGCTGCTTCAGTGTCAGATCAGGAAACAAACGCCACGCATGAATCTGATCGTTTTATGATCCTGCAGCCTCAACGCCGTCGGCCATTTCCTGCCTGCTCAGGCTGTTTCGTAGCTGCTTACTGTTGCCTGCTAACCGCTAACGGAGCTACCGTTAAAGTTCAACGTGCTCCTAAATGATCAAAGGCCCCGGACGGAGCCGTGATTTAACCCGTTGGCTGCTGGGGGAGGCTCGAGCTCGACCCGCGACCCCTCTTAGTCCTCCTCCTCCTCCTCCGAGGTCACGCCTGAGGCCTCATTATCCTCCGACAGGTGATGGACGCCTCCGCTCGGCATTTGAAGGTCATTGCTGAATGATGGGATTTGATTGGTCGATCCACGCAGCACCGTTAGCATTTAGCAGCTACGACAAACATCATCGCCGTTTCGTTTCGACGAGCTGTAACTTCGCTGTGAACGCTCCGCTCCATCGATTAGGGAGGAGCTAAAGCGGCGTTCTGCTCTGCCGCCGCCGTTTCCACGCCGTTTCAGTTCCCCAGAAACTTTGGAATCATTTTTCAGCCACTTCTTCAAAATGTGTTTATTCTTATTTACCTTGGAGCAGCAGGATGAAAGTAATCTCTTCCTCTCTATACCTCCATCCCCGTTCCTTTCATCTCCTCCTGGAATGTCCCCTCCTTCCTCTCCTCC
>NW_027181007.1:0-21000 GCF_040956055.1 Brachionichthys hirsutus
GTTCAGGGTGGATGTTCATGGTGGTTGGGTGGATGTTCAGGGTGGATGGGTGGATGTTCAGGGTGGATGTTCATGGTGGTTGGGTGGATGTTCAGGGTGGATGGGTGGATGTTCAGGGTGGATGTTCATGGTGGTTAGGTGGATGTTCAGGGTGGATGTTCAGGGTGGATGTTCATGGTGGATGTTCAGGGTGGATGGGTGGATGTTCAGGGTGGATGTTCAGGGTGGATGGGTGGATGTTCAGGGTGGTTGTTCATGGTGGTTGGGTGGATGTTCAGGGTGGATGTTCAGGGTGGATGGGTGGATGTTCGGGGTGGATGTTCATGGTGGTTGGGTGGATGTTCATGGTGGATGGGTGGATGTTCATGGTGGATGTTGATGGTGGATGTGCAGGGTGGATGTTCAGGGTGGATGTTCATGGTGGTTGGGTGGATGTTCTGGGTGGATGGGTGGATGTTCTGGGTGGATGGGTGGATGTTCAGGGTGGATGGGTGGATGTTCAGTGTGGATGGGTGGATGTTCAGGGTGGATGTTCAGGGTGGATGTTCAGGGTGGATGTTCAAGGTGGTTGGGTGGATGTTCAGGGTGGATGGGTGGATGTTCAGGGTGGATGTTCATGGTGGTTGGGTGGATGTTCAGGGTGGATGTTCAGGGTGGATGGGTGGATGTTCAGGGTGGATGTTCATGGTGGTTGGGTGGATGTTCAGGGTGGATGGGTGGATGTTCATGGTGGATGTTGATGGTGGATGTGCAGGGTGGATGTTCAGGGTGGTTGGGTGGATGTTCAGGGTGGATGGGTGGATGTTCAGGGTGGATGTTCATGGTGGATTTTCAGGGTGGATGTTCATGGTGGATGTTCATGGTGGATGTTCAGGGTGGATGTTCAGGGTGGATGTTCATGGTGGATGTTCATGGTGGATGTTCATGGTGGTTGGGTGGATGTTCAGGGTGGATGTTCATGGTGGTTGGGTGGATGTTCAGGGTGGATGGGTGGATGTTCAGGGTGGATGTTCATGGTGGTTAGGTGGATGTTCAGGGTGGATGTTCAGGGTGGATGTTCATGGTGGATGGGTGGATGTTCAGGGTGGATGTTCAGGGTGGATGGGTGGATGTTCAGGGTGGTTGTTCATGGTGGTTGGGTGGATGTTCAGGGTGGATGTTCAGGGTGGATGGGTGGATGTTCATGGTGGTTGGGTGGATGTTCATGGTGGATGGGTGGATGTTCATGGTGGATGTTGATGGTGGATGTGCAGGGTGGATGTTCAGGGTGGATGTTCTGGGTGGATGGGTGGATGTTCTGGGTGGATGGGTGGATGTTCATGGTGGTTGGGTGGATGTTCAGGGTGGATGGGTGGATGTTCAGGGTGGATGTTCATGGTGGTTGGGTGGATGTTCAGGGTGGATGTTCAGGGTGGATGTTCATGGTGGTTGGGTGGATGTTCAGGGTGGATGGGTGGATGTTCATGGTGGATGTTGATGGTGGATGTGCAGGGTGGATGTTCAGGGTGGTTGGGTGGATGTTCAGGGTGGATGGGTGGATGTTCAGGGTGGATGTTCATGGTGGATTTTCAGGGTGGATGTTCATGGTGGATGTTCATGGTGGATGTTCAGGGTGGATGTTCAGGGTGGATGTTCATGGTGGATGTTCATGGTGGATGTTCATGGTGGATGGGTGGATGTTCATGGTGGTTGGGTGGATGTTCAGGGTGGATGGGTGGATGTTCAGGGTGGATGTTCAGGGTGGATGTTCATGGTGGTTGGGTGGATGTTCAGGGTGGATGTTCATGGTGGTTGGGTGGATGTTCAGGGTGGATGGGTGGATGTTCAGGGTGGATGTTCATGGTGGTTGGGTGGATGTTCAGGGTGGATGTTCATGGTGGATGTTCAGGGTGGATGGGTGGATGTTCAGGGTGGATGGGTGGATGTTCGGGGTGGATGTTCAGGGTGGATGGGTGGATGTTCAGGGTGGATGTTCATGGTGGTTGGGTGGATGTTCAGGGTGGATGTTCATGGTGGATGTTGATGGTGGATGTGCAGGGTGGATGTTCAGGGTGGATGTTCATGGTGGTTGGGTGGATGTTCAGGGTGGATGTTCATGGTGGATTTTCAGGGTGGATGTTCATGGTGGATGTTCATGGTGGATGTTCAGGGTGGATGTTCAGGGTGGATGTTCATGGTGGATTTTCAGGGTGGATGTTCATGGTGGATGTTCATGGTGGATGTTCAGGGTGGATGTTCATGGTGGATGTTCATGATGGATGTTCATGGTGGATGGGTGGATGTTCAGGGTGGATGTTCAGGGTGGATGGGTGGATGTTCAGGGTGGATGTTCAGGGTGGATGTTCATGGTGGTTGGGTGGATGTTCAGGGTGGATGTTCATGGTGGATGAGTGGATGTTCATGGTGGATGTTCAGGGTGGATGGGTGGATGTTCAGGGTGGATGTTCATGGTGGTTGGGTGGATGTTCAGGGTGGATGTTCATGGTGGTTGGGTGGATGTTCAGGGTGGATGGGTGGATGTTCAGGGTGGATGTTCATGGTGGATTTTCAGGGTGGATGTTCATGGTGGATGTTCATGGTGGATGTTCAGGGTGGATGTTCAGGGTGGATGTTCATGGTGGATGTTCATGGTGGATGTTCATGGTGGATGGGTGGATGTTCAGGGTGGATGTTCAGGGTGGATGGGTGGATGTTCAGGGTGGATGTTCATGGTGGTTGGGTGGATGTTCAGTGTGGATGGGTGGATGTTCAGGGTGGATGTTCATGGTGGTTGGGTGGATGTTCAGGGTGGATGGGTGGATGTTCAGGGTGGATGTTCATGGTGGTTGGGTGGATGTTCAGGGTGGATGGGTGGATGTTCAGAGTGGATGGGTGGATGTTCAGGGTGGATGTTCATGGTGGTTGGGTGGATGTTCATGGTGGATGGGTGGATGTTCAGGGTGGATGTTCATGGTGGTTGGGTGGATGTTCAGGGTGGATGGGTGGATGTTCATGGTGGATGTTGATGGTGGATGTGCAGGGTGGATGTTCAGGGTGGTTGGGTGGATGTTCAGGGTGGATGGGTGGATGTTCAGGGTGGATGTTCATGGTGGATTTTCAGGGTGGATGTTCATGGTGGATGTTCATGGTGGATGTTCAGGGTGGATGTTCAGGGTGGATGTTCATGGTGGATGTTCATGGTGGATGTTCATGGTGGATGGGTGGATGTTCAGGGTGGATGTTCAGGGTGGATGGGTGGATGTTCAGGGTGGATGTTCATGGTGGTTGGGTGGATGTTCAGGGTGGATGGGTGGATGTTCAGGGTGGATGTTCAGGGTGGATGTTCAGGGTGGATGTTCATGGTGGATGTTCAGGGTGGATGTTCAGGGTGGATGTTCATGGTGGTTGGGTGGATGTTCAGGGTGGATGGGTGGATGTTCATGGTGGATGTTGATGGTGGATGTGCAGGGTGGATGTTCATGGTGGATGTTCAGGGTGGATGTTCAGGGTGGATGTTCAGGGTGGATGTTCATGGTGGTTGGGTGGATGTTCAGGGTGGATGTTCATGGTGGATGTTCATGGTGGATGTTCAGGGTGGATGTTCATGGTGGATGGGTGGATGTTCATGGTGGATGTTGATGGTGGATGTGCAGGGTGGATGTTCAGGGTGGATGTTCATGGTGGTTGGGTGGATGTTCTGGGTGGATGGGTGGATGTTCTGGGTGGATGGGTGGATGTTCAGGGTGGATGGGTGGATGTTCAGTGTGGATGGGTGGATGTTCAGGGTGGATGTTCAGGGTGGATGTTCAGGGTGGATGTTCAAGGTGGTTGGGTGGATGTTCAGGGTGGATGGGTGGATGTTCAGGGTGGATGTTCATGGTGGTTGGGTGGATGTTCAGGGTGGATGTTCAGGGTGGATGGGTGGATGTTCAGGGTGGATGTTCATGGTGGTTGGGTGGATGTTCAGGGTGGATGGGTGGATGTTCATGGTGGATGTTGATGGTGGATGTGCAGGGTGGATGTTCAGGGTGGTTGGGTGGATGTTCAGGGTGGATGGGTGGATGTTCAGGGTGGATGTTCATGGTGGATTTTCAGGGTGGATGTTCATGGTGGATGTTCATGGTGGATGTTCAGGGTGGATGTTCAGGGTGGATGTTCATGGTGGATGTTCATGGTGGATGTTCATGGTGGTTGGGTGGATGTTCAGGGTGGATGTTCATGGTGGTTGGGTGGATGTTCAGGGTGGATGGGTGGATGTTCAGGGTGGATGTTCATGGTGGTTAGGTGGATGTTCAGGGTGGATGTTCAGGGTGGATGTTCATGGTGGATGGGTGGATGTTCAGGGTGGATGTTCAGGGTGGATGGGTGGATGTTCAGGGTGGTTGTTCATGGTGGTTGGGTGGATGTTCAGGGTGGATGTTCAGGGTGGATGGGTGGATGTTCATGGTGGTTGGGTGGATGTTCATGGTGGATGGGTGGATGTTCATGGTGGATGTTGATGGTGGATGTGCAGGGTGGATGTTCAGGGTGGATGTTCTGGGTGGATGGGTGGATGTTCTGGGTGGATGGGTGGATGTTCATGGTGGTTGGGTGGATGTTCAGGGTGGATGGGTGGATGTTCAGGGTGGATGTTCATGGTGGTTGGGTGGATGTTCAGGGTGGATGTTCAGGGTGGATGTTCATGGTGGTTGGGTGGATGTTCAGGGTGGATGGGTGGATGTTCATGGTGGATGTTGATGGTGGATGTGCAGGGTGGATGTTCAGGGTGGTTGGGTGGATGGGTGGATGTTCAGGGTGGATGTTCATGGTGGATTTTCAGGGTGGATGTTCATGGTGGATGTTCATGGTGGATGTTCAGGGTGGATGTTCAGGGTGGATGTTCATGGTGGATGTTCATGGTGGATGTTCATGGTGGATGGGTGGATGTTCATGGTGGTTGGGTGGATGTTCAGGGTGGATGGGTGGATGTTCAGGGTGGATGTTCAGGGTGGATGTTCATGGTGGTTGGGTGGATGTTCAGGGTGGATGTTCATGGTGGTTGGGTGGATGTTCAGGGTGGATGGGTGGATGTTCAGGGTGGATGTTCATGGTGGTTGGGTGGATGTTCAGGGTGGATGTTCATGGTGGATGTTCAGGGTGGATGGGTGGATGTTCAGGGTGGATGGGTGGATGTTCGGGGTGGATGTTCAGGGTGGATGGGTGGATGTTCAGGGTGGATGTTCATGGTGGTTGGGTGGATGTTCAGGGTGGATGGGTGGATGTTCATGGTGGATGTTGATGGTGGATGTGCAGGGTGGATGTTCAGGGTGGATGTTCATGGTGGTTGGGTGGATGTTCAGGGTGGATGTTCATGGTGGATTTTCAGGGTGGATGTTCATGGTGGATGTTCATGGTGGATGTTCAGGGTGGATGTTCAGGGTGGATGTTCATGGTGGATTTTCAGGGTGGATGTTCATGGTGGATGTTCATGGTGGATGTTCAGGGTGGATGTTCAGGGTGGATGTTCATGATGGATGTTCATGATGGATGTTCATGGTGGATGGGTGGATGTTCAGGGTGGATGTTCAGGGTGGATGGGTGGATGTTCAGGGTGGATGTTCAGGGTGGATGTTCATGGTGGTTGGGTGGATGTTCAGGGTGGATGTTCATGGTGGATGAGTGGATGTTCATGGTGGATGTTCAGGGTGGATGGGTGGATGTTCAGGGTGGATGTTCATGGTGGTTGGGTGGATGTTCAGGGTGGATGTTCATGGTGGTTGGGTGGATGTTCAGGGTGGATGGGTGGATGTTCAGGGTGGATGTTCATGGTGGATTTTCAGGGTGGATGTTCATGGTGGATGTTCATGGTGGATGTTCAGGGTGGATGTTCAGGGTGGATGTTCATGGTGGATGTTCATGGTGGATGTTCATGGTGGATGGGTGGATGTTCAGGGTGGATGTTCAGGGTGGATGGGTGGATGTTCAGGGTGGATGTTCATGGTGGTTGGGTGGATGTTCAGTGTGGATGGGTGGATGTTCAGGGTGGATGTTCATGGTGGTTGGGTGGATGTTCAGGGTGGATGGGTGGATGTTCAGGGTGGATGTTCATGGTGGTTGGGTGGATGTTCAGAGTGGATGGGTGGATGTTCAGGGTGGATGTTCATGGTGGTTGGGTGGATGTTCATGGTGGATGGGTGGATGTTCAGGGTGGATGTTCATGGTGGTTGGGTGGATGTTCAGGGTGGATGGGTGGATGTTCATGGTGGATGTTGATGGTGGATGTGCAGGGTGGATGTTCAGGGTGGTTGGGTGGATGTTCAGGGTGGATGGGTGGATGTTCAGGGTGGATGTTCATGGTGGATTTTCAGGGTGGATGTTCATGGTGGATGTTCATGGTGGATGTTCAGGGTGGATGTTCAGGGTGGATGTTCATGGTGGATGTTCATGGTGGATGTTCATGGTGGATGGGTGGATGTTCAGGGTGGATGTTCAGGGTGGATGGGTGGATGTTCAGGGTGGATGTTCATGGTGGTTGGGTGGATGTTCAGGGTGGATGGGTGGATGTTCAGGGTGGATGTTCATGGTGGTTGGGTGGATGTTCAGGGTGGATGTTCAGGGTGGATGTTCATGGTGGATGTTCAGGGTGGATGTTCAGGGTGGATGTTCATGGTGGTTGGGTGGATGTTCAGGGTGGATGGGTGGATGTTCATGGTGGATGTTGATGGTGGATGTGCAGGGTGGATGTTCATGGTGGATGTTCAGGGTGGATGTTCAGGGTGGATGTTCAGGGTGGATGTTCATGGTGGTTGGGTGGATGTTCAGGGTGGATGTTCATGGTGGATGTTCATGGTGGATGTTCAGGGTGGATGGGTGGATGTTCATGGTGGATGTTCAGGTTGGATGGGTGGATGTTCAGGGTGGATGTTCATGGTGGTTGGGTGGATGTTCAGGGTTGATGTTCATGGTGGTTGGGTGGATGTTCAGGGTGGATGGGTGGATGTTCAGGGTGGATGTTCATGGTGGATTTTCAGGGTGGATGTTCATGGTGGATGTTCATGGTGGATGTTCAGGGTGGATGTTCAGGGTGGATGTTCATGGTGGATGTTCATGGTGGATGGGTGGATGTTCAGGGTGGATGTTCATGGTGGATGTTCAGGGTGGATGTTCAGGGTGGATGTTCATGGTGGATGTTCATGGTGGATGTTCATGGTGGATGGGTGGATGTTCATGGTGGATGTTCATGGTGGATGTTCATGGTGGATGTTCAGGGTGGATGTTCATGGTGGATGTTCAGGGTGGATGTTCATGGTGGATGTTCATGGTGGATGTTCAGGGTGGATGTTCAGGGTGGATGTTCAGGGTGGATGTTCAGGGTGGATGTTCAGGGTGGATGTTCAGGGTGGATGGGTGGATGTTCATGGTGGATGTTCAGGGTGGATGTTCAGGGTGGATGTTCATGGTGGATGTTCAGGGTGGATGTTCAGGGTGGATGTTCAGGGTGGATGGGTGGATGTTCAGGGTGGATGTTCAGGGTGGATGTTCATGGTGGTTGGGTGGATGTTCAGGGTGGATGTTCATGGTGGTTGGGTGGATGTTCAGGGTGGATGGGTGGATGTTCATGGTGGATGTTGATGGTGGATGTGCAGGGTGGATGTTCAGGGTGGATGTTCTGGGTGGATGGGTGGATGTTCTGGGTGGATGGGTGGATGTTCATGGTGGTTGGGTGGATGTTCAGGGTGGATGGGTGGATGTTCAGGGTGGATGTTCATGGTGGTTGGGTGGATGTTCAGGGTGGATGTTCAGGGTGGATGTTCATGGTGGTTGGGTGGATGTTCAGGGTGGATGGGTGGATGTTCATGGTGGATGTTGATGGTGGATGTGCAGGGTGGATGTTCAGGGTGGTTGGGTGGATGGGTGGATGTTCAGGGTGGATGTTCATGGTGGATTTTCAGGGTGGATGTTCATGGTGGATGTTCATGGTGGATGTTCAGGGTGGATGTTCAGGGTGGATGTTCATGGTGGATGTTCATGGTGGATGTTCATGGTGGATGGGTGGATGTTCATGGTGGTTGGGTGGATGTTCAGGGTGGATGGGTGGATGTTCAGGGTGGATGTTCAGGGTGGATGTTCATGGTGGTTGGGTGGATGTTCAGGGTGGATGTTCATGGTGGTTGGGTGGATGTTCAGGGTGGATGGGTGGATGTTCAGGGTGGATGTTCATGGTGGTTGGGTGGATGTTCAGGGTGGATGTTCATGGTGGATGTTCAGGGTGGATGGGTGGATGTTCAGGGTGGATGGGTGGATGTTCGGGGTGGATGTTCAGGGTGGATGGGTGGATGTTCAGGGTGGATGTTCATGGTGGTTGGGTGGATGTTCAGGGTGGATGGGTGGATGTTCATGGTGGATGTTGATGGTGGATGTGCAGGGTGGATGTTCAGGGTGGATGTTCATGGTGGTTGGGTGGATGTTCAGGGTGGATGTTCATGGTGGATTTTCAGGGTGGATGTTCATGGTGGATGTTCATGGTGGATGTTCAGGGTGGATGTTCAGGGTGGATGTTCATGGTGGTTGGGTGGATGTTCAGGGTGGATGGGTGGATGTTCATGGTGGATGTTGATGGTGGATGTGCAGGGTGGATGTTCATGGTGGATGTTCAGGGTGGATGTTCAGGGTGGATGTTCAGGGTGGATGTTCATGGTGGTTGGGTGGATGTTCAGGGTGGATGTTCATGGTGGATGTTCATGGTGGATGTTCAGGGTGGATGGGTGGATGTTCATGGTGGATGTTCAGGTTGGATGGGTGGATGTTCAGGGTGGATGTTCATGGTGGTTGGGTGGATGTTCAGGGTTGATGTTCATGGTGGTTGGGTGGATGTTCAGGGTGGATGGGTGGATGTTCAGGGTGGATGTTCATGGTGGATTTTCAGGGTGGATGTTCATGGTGGATGTTCATGGTGGATGTTCAGGGTGGATGTTCAGGGTGGATGTTCATGGTGGATGTTCATGGTGGATGGGTGGATGTTCAGGGTGGATGTTCATGGTGGATGTTCAGGGTGGATGTTCAGGGTGGATGTTCATGGTGGATGTTCATGGTGGATGTTCATGGTGGATGGGTGGATGTTCATGGTGGATGTTCATGGTGGATGTTCATGGTGGATGTTCAGGGTGGATGTTCATGGTGGATGTTCAGGGTGGATGTTCATGGTGGATGTTCATGGTGGATGTTCAGGGTGGATGTTCAGGGTGGATGTTCAGGGTGGATGTTCAGGGTGGATGTTCAGGGTGGATGTTCAGGGTGGATGGGTGGATGTTCATGGTGGATGTTCAGGGTGGATGTTCAGGGTGGATGTTCATGGTGGATGTTCAGGGTGGATGTTCAGGGTGGATGTTCAGGGTGGATGGGTGGATGTTCAGGGTGGATGTTCAGGGTGGATGTTCATGGTGGTTGGGTGGATGTTCAGGGTGGATGTTCATGGTGGTTGGGTGGATGTTCAGGGTGGATGGGTGGATGTTCATGGTGGATGTTGATGGTGGATGTGCAGGGTGGATGTTCAGGGTGGATGTTCTGGGTGGATGGGTGGATGTTCTGGGTGGATGGGTGGATGTTCATGGTGGATGTTGATGGTGGATGTGCAGGGTGGATGTTCATGGTGGATGTTCAGGGTGGATGTTCAGGGTGGATGTTCAGGGTGGATGTTCATGGTGGTTGGGTGGATGTTCAGGGTGGATGTTCATGGTGGATGTTCATGGTGGATGTTCAGGGTGGATGGGTGGATGTTCATGGTGGATGTTCAGGTTGGATGGGTGGATGTTCAGGGTGGATGTTCATGGTGGTTGGGTGGATGTTCAGGGTGGATGTTCATGGTGGATGTTCATGGTGGATGTTCAGGGTGGATGGGTGGATGTTCATGGTGGATGTTCAGGTTGGATGGGTGGATGTTCAGGGTGGATGTTCATGGTGGTTGGGTGGATGTTCAGGGTTGATGTTCATGGTGGTTGGGTGGATGTTCAGGGTGGATGGGTGGATGTTCAGGGTGGATGTTCATGGTGGATTTTCAGGGTGGATGTTCATGGTGGATGTTCATGGTGGATGTTCAGGGTGGATGTTCAGGGTGGATGTTCATGGTGGATGTTCATGGTGGATGGGTGGATGTTCAGGGTGGATGTTCATGGTGGATGTTCAGGGTGGATGTTCAGGGTGGATGTTCATGGTGGATGTTCATGGTGGATGTTCATGGTGGATGGGTGGATGTTCATGGTGGATGTTCATGGTGGATGTTCATGGTGGATGTTCATGGTGGATGTTCAGGGTGGATGTTCAGGGTGGATGTTCAGGGTGGATGTTCAGGGTGGATGGGTGGATGTTCAGGGTGGATGTTCATGGTGGTTGGGTGGATGTTCAGGCTGGATGGGTGGATGTTCAGGGTGGATGTTCATGGTGGTTGGGTGGATGTTCAGGGTGGATGGGTGGATGTTCATGGTGGATGTTGATGGTGGATGTGCAGGGTGGATGTTCAGGGTGGTTGGGTGGATGTTCAGGGTGGATGGGTGGATGTTCAGGGTGGATGTTCATGGTGGATTTTCAGGGTGGATGTTCATGGTGGATGTTCATGGTGGATGTTCAGGGTGGATGTTCAGGGTGGATGTTCATGGTGGATGTTCATGGTGGATGTTCATGGTGGATGGGTGGATGTTCAGGGTGGATGTTCAGGGTGGATGGGTGGATGTTCAGGGTGGATGTTCATGGTGGTTGGGTGGATGTTCAGGGTGGATGGGTGGATGTTCAGGGTGGATGTTCATGGTGGTTGGGTGGATGTTCAGGGTGGATGGGTGGATGTTCAGGGTGGATGTTCATGGTGGTTGGGTGGATGTTCAGGGTGGATGGGTGGATGTTCAGGGTGGATGTTCATGGTGGTTGGGTGGATGTTCAGGGTGGATGTTCAGGGTGGATGTTCATGGTGGATGTTCAGGGTGGATGTTCAGGGTGGATGTTCATGGTGGTTGGGTGGATGTTCAGGGTGGATGGGTGGATGTTCATGGTGGATGTTGATGGTGGATGTGCAGGGTGGATGTTCATGGTGGATGTTCAGGGTGGATGTTCAGGGTGGATGTTCAGGGTGGATGTTCATGGTGGTTGGGTGGATGTTCAGGGTGGATGTTCATGGTGGATGTTCATGGTGGATGTTCAGGGTGGATGGGTGGATGTTCATGGTGGATGTTCAGGTTGGATGGGTGGATGTTCAGGGTGGATGTTCATGGTGGTTGGGTGGATGTTCAGGGTTGATGTTCATGGTGGTTGGGTGGATGTTCAGGGTGGATGGGTGGATGTTCAGGGTGGATGTTCATGGTGGATGTTGATGGTGGATGTGCAGGGTGGATGTTCATGGTGGATGTTCAGGGTGGATGTTCAGGGTGGATGTTCAGGGTGGATGTTCATGGTGGTTGGGTGGATGTTCAGGGTGGATGTTCATGGTGGATGTTCATGGTGGATGTTCAGGGTGGATGGGTGGATGTTCATGGTGGATGTTCAGGTTGGATGGGTGGATGTTCAGGGTGGATGTTCATGGTGGTTGGGTGGATGTTCAGGGTTGATGTTCATGGTGGTTGGGTGGATGTTCAGGGTGGATGGGTGGATGTTCAGGGTGGATGTTCATGGTGGATTTTCAGGGTGGATGTTCATGGTGGATGTTCATGGTGGATGTTCAGGGTGGATGTTCAGGGTGGATGTTCATGGTGGATGTTCATGGTGGATGGGTGGATGTTCAGGGTGGATGTTCATGGTGGATGTTCAGGGTGGATGTTCAGGGTGGATGTTCATGGTGGATGTTCATGGTGGATGTTCATGGTGGATGGGTGGATGTTCATGGTGGATGTTCATGGTGGATGTTCATGGTGGATGTTCAGGGTGGATGTTCATGGTGGATGTTCAGGGTGGATGTTCATGGTGGATGTTCAGGGTGGATGTTCATGGTGGATGTTCATGGTGGATGTTCAGGGTGGATGTTCAGGGTGGATGTTCAGGGTGGATGTTCAGGGTGGATGTTCAGGGTGGATGTTCAGGGTGGATGGGTGGATGTTCATGGTGGATGTTCAGGGTGGATGTTCAGGGTGGATGTTCATGGTGGATGTTCAGGGTGGATGTTCAGGGTGGATGTTCAGGGTGGATGGGTGGATGTTCAGGGTGGATGTTCAGGGTGGATGTTCATGGTGGTTGGGTGGATGTTCAGGGTGGATGGGTGGATGTTCATGGTGGTTGGGTGGATGTTCAGGGTGGATGGGTGGATGTTCAGGGTGGATGTTCATGGTGGTTGGGTGGATGTTCAGGGTGGATGGGTGGATGTTCAGGGTGGATGTTCATGGTGGTTGGGTGGATGTTCAGGGTGGATGTTCAGGGTGGATGTTCATGGTGGATGTTCAGGGTGGATGTTCAGGGTGGATGTTCATGGTGGTTGGGTGGATGTTCAGGGTGGATGGGTGGATGTTCATGGTGGATGTTGATGGTGGATGTGCAGGGTGGATGTTCATGGTGGATGTTCAGGGTGGATGTTCAGGGTGGATGGGTGGATGTTCATGGTGGATGTTGATGGTGGATGTGCAGGGTGGATGTTCATGGTGGATGTTCAGGGTGGATGTTCAGGGTGGATGTTCAGGGTGGATGTTCATGGTGGATGTTCATGGTGGATGTTCAGGGTGGATGGGTGGATGTTCATGGTGGATGTTCAGGTTGGATGGGTGGATGTTCAGGGTGGATGTTCATGGTGGTTGGGTGGATGTTCAGGGTTGATGTTCATGGTGGTTGGGTGGATGTTCAGGGTGGATGGGTGGATGTTCAGGGTGGATGTTCATGGTGGATTTTCAGGGTGGATGTTCAGGGTGGATGTTCATGGTGGATGTTCAGGGTGGATGTTCAGGGTGGATGTTCATGGTGGATGTTCAGGGTGGATGTTCAGGGTGGATGTTCAGGGTGGATGTTCATGGTGGATGTTCAGGGTGGATGTTCATGGTGGATGTTCAGGGTGGATGTTCAGGGTGGATGTTCAGGGTGGATGTTCATGGTGGATGTTCAGGGTGGATGTTCAGGGTGGATGTTCATGGTGGATGTTCAGGGTGGATGTTCAGGGTGGATGTTCATGGTGGATGTTCATGGTGGATGTTCATGGTGGTTGGGTGGATGTTCAGGGTGGATGTTCATGGTGGTTGGGTGGATGTTCAGGGTGGATGGGTGGATGTTCAGGGTGGATGTTCATGGTGGTTAGGTGGATGTTCAGGGTGGATGTTCAGGGTGGATGTTCATGGTGGATGGGTGGATGTTCAGGGTGGATGTTCAGGGTGGATGGGTGGATGTTCAGGGTGGTTGTTCATGGTGGTTGGGTGGATGTTCAGGGTGGATGTTCAGGGTGGATGGGTGGATGTTCATGGTGGTTGGGTGGATGTTCATGGTGGATGGGTGGATGTTCATGGTGGATGTTGATGGTGGATGTGCAGGGTGGATGTTCAGGGTGGATGTTCTGGGTGGATGGGTGGATGTTCTGGGTGGATGGGTGGATGTTCATGGTGGTTGGGTGGATGTTCAGGGTGGATGGGTGGATGTTCAGGGTGGATGTTCATGGTGGTTGGGTGGATGTTCAGGGTGGATGTTCAGGGTGGATGTTCATGGTGGTTGGGTGGATGTTCAGGGTGGATGGGTGGATGTTCATGGTGGATGTTGATGGTGGATGTGCAGGGTGGATGTTCAGGGTGGTTGGGTGGATGTTCAGGGTGGATGGGTGGATGTTCAGGGTGGATGTTCATGGTGGATTTTCAGGGTGGATGTTCATGGTGGATGTTCATGGTGGATGTTCAGGGTGGATGTTCAGGGTGGATGTTCATGGTGGATGTTCATGGTGGATGTTCATGGTGGATGGGTGGATGTTCATGGTGGTTGGGTGGATGTTCAGGGTGGATGGGTGGATGTTCAGGGTGGATGTTCAGGGTGGATGTTCATGGTGGTTGGGTGGATGTTCAGGGTGGATGTTCATGGTGGTTGGGTGGATGTTCAGGGTGGATGGGTGGATGTTCAGGGTGGATGTTCATGGTGGTTGGGTGGATGTTCAGGGTGGATGTTCATGGTGGATGTTCAGGGTGGATGGGTGGATGTTCAGGGTGGATGGGTGGATGTTCGGGGTGGATGTTCAGGGTGGATGGGTGGATGTTCAGGGTGGATGTTCATGGTGGTTGGGTGGATGTTCAGGGTGGATGTTCATGGTGGATGTTGATGGTGGATGTGCAGGGTGGATGTTCAGGGTGGATGTTCATGGTGGTTGGGTGGATGTTCAGGGTGGATGTTCATGGTGGATTTTCAGGGTGGATGTTCATGGTGGATGTTCATGGTGGATGTTCAGGGTGGATGTTCAGGGTGGATGTTCATGGTGGATTTTCAGGGTGGATGTTCATGGTGGATGTTCATGGTGGATGTTCAGGGTGGATGTTCAGGGTGGATGTTCATGGTGGATGTTCATGATGGATGTTCATGGTGGATGGGTGGATGTTCAGGGTGGATGTTCAGGGTGGATGGGTGGATGTTCAGGGTGGATGTTCAGGGTGGATGTTCATGGTGGTTGGGTGGATGTTCAGGGTGGATGTTCATGGTGGATGAGTGGATGTTCATGGTGGATGTTCAGGGTGGATGGGTGGATGTTCAGGGTGGATGTTCATGGTGGTTGGGTGGATGTTCAGGGTGGATGTTCATGGTGGTTGGGTGGATGTTCAGGGTGGATGGGTGGATGTTCAGGGTGGATGTTCATGGTGGATTTTCAGGGTGGATGTTCATGGTGGATGTTCATGGTGGATGTTCAGGGTGGATGTTCAGGGTGGATGTTCAGGGTGGATGTTCATGGTGGATGTTCATGGTGGATGGGTGGATGTTCAGGGTGGATGTTCAGGGTGGATGGGTGGATGTTCAGGGTGGATGTTCATGGTGGTTGGGTGGATGTTCAGTGTGGATGGGTGGATGTTCAGGGTGGATGTTCATGGTGGTTGGGTGGATGTTCAGGGTGGATGGGTGGATGTTCAGGGTGGATGTTCATGGTGGTTGGGTGGATGTTCAGGGTGGATGGGTGGATGTTCAGAGTGGATGGGTGGATGTTCAGGGTGGATGTTCATGGTGGTTGGGTGGATGTTCATGGTGGATGGGTGGATGTTCAGGGTGGATGTTCATGGTGGTTGGGTGGATGTTCAGGGTGGATGGGTGGATGTTCATGGTGGATGTTGATGGTGGATGTGCAGGGTGGATGTTCAGGGTGGTTGGGTGGATGTTCAGGGTGGATGGGTGGATGTTCAGGGTGGATGTTCATGGTGGATTTTCAGGGTGGATGTTCATGGTGGATGTTCATGGTGGATGTTCAGGGTGGATGTTCAGGGTGGATGTTCATGGTGGATGTTCATGGTGGATGTTCATGGTGGATGGGTGGATGTTCAGGGTGGATGTTCAGGGTGGATGGGTGGATGTTCAGGGTGGATGTTCATGGTGGTTGGGTGGATGTTCAGGGTGGATGGGTGGATGTTCAGGGTGGATGTTCAGGGTGGATGTTCAGGGTGGATGTTCATGGTGGATGTTCAGGGTGGATGTTCAGGGTGGATGTTCATGGTGGTTGGGTGGATGTTCAGGGTGGATGGGTGGATGTTCATGGTGGATGTTGATGGTGGATGTGCAGGGTGGATGTTCATGGTGGATGTTCAGGGTGGATGTTCAGGGTGGATGTTCAGGGTGGATGTTCATGGTGGTTGGGTGGATGTTCAGGGTGGATGTTCATGGTGGATGTTCATGGTGGATGTTCAGGGTGGATGTTCATGGTGGATGGGTGGATGTTCATGGTGGATGTTGATGGTGGATGTGCAGGGTGGATGTTCAGGGTGGATGTTCATGGTGGTTGGGTGGATGTTCTGGGTGGATGGGTGGATGTTCTGGGTGGATGGGTGGATGTTCAGGGTGGATGGGTGGATGTTCAGTGTGGATGGGTGGATGTTCAGGGTGGATGTTCAGGGTGGATGTTCAGGGTGGATGTTCAAGGTGGTTGGGTGGATGTTCAGGGTGGATGGGTGGATGTTCAGGGTGGATGTTCATGGTGGTTGGGTGGATGTTCAGGGTGGATGTTCAGGGTGGATGGGTGGATGTTCAGGGTGGATGTTCATGGTGGTTGGGTGGATGTTCAGGGTGGATGGGTGGATGTTCATGGTGGATGTTGATGGTGGATGTGCAGGGTGGATGTTCAGGGTGGTTGGGTGGATGTTCAGGGTGGATGGGTGGATGTTCAGGGTGGATGTTCATGGTGGATTTTCAGGGTGGATGTTCATGGTGGATGTTCATGGTGGATGTTCAGGGTGGATGTTCAGGGTGGATGTTCATGGTGGATGTTCATGGTGGATGTTCATGGTGGTTGGGTGGATGTTCAGGGTGGATGTTCATGGTGGTTGGGTGGATGTTCAGGGTGGATGGGTGGATGTTCAGGGTGGATGTTCATGGTGGTTAGGTGGATGTTCAGGGTGGATGTTCAGGGTGGATGTTCATGGTGGATGGGTGGATGTTCAGGGTGGATGTTCAGGGTGGATGGGTGGATGTTCAGGGTGGTTGTTCATGGTGGTTGGGTGGATGTTCAGGGTGGATGTTCAGGGTGGATGGGTGGATGTTCATGGTGGTTGGGTGGATGTTCATGGTGGATGGGTGGATGTTCATGGTGGATGTTGATGGTGGATGTGCAGGGTGGATGTTCAGGGTGGATGTTCTGGGTGGATGGGTGGATGTTCTGGGTGGATGGGTGGATGTTCATGGTGGTTGGGTGGATGTTCAGGGTGGATGGGTGGATGTTCAGGGTGGATGTTCATGGTGGTTGGGTGGATGTTCAGGGTGGATGTTCAGGGTGGATGTTCATGGTGGTTGGGTGGATGTTCAGGGTGGATGGGTGGATGTTCATGGTGGATGTTGATGGTGGATGTGCAGGGTGGATGTTCAGGGTGGTTGGGTGGATGGGTGGATGTTCAGGGTGGATGTTCATGGTGGATTTTCAGGGTGGATGTTCATGGTGGATGTTCATGGTGGATGTTCAGGGTGGATGTTCAGGGTGGATGTTCATGGTGGATGTTCATGGTGGATGTTCATGGTGGATGGGTGGATGTTCATGGTGGTTGGGTGGATGTTCAGGGTGGATGGGTGGATGTTCAGGGTGGATGTTCAGGGTGGATGTTCATGGTGGTTGGGTGGATGTTCAGGGTGGATGTTCATGGTGGTTGGGTGGATGTTCAGGGTGGATGGGTGGATGTTCAGGGTGGATGTTCATGGTGGTTGGGTGGATGTTCAGGGTGGATGTTCATGGTGGATGTTCAGGGTGGATGGGTGGATGTTCAGGGTGGATGGGTGGATGTTCAGGGTGGATGTTCAGGGTGGATGGGTGGATGTTCAGGGTGGATGTTCATGGTGGTTGGGTGGATGTTCAGGGTGGATGGGTGGATCTTCATGGTGGATGTTGATGGTGGATGTGCAGGGTGGATGTTCAGGGTGGATGTTCATGGTGGTTGGGTGGATGTTCAGGGTGGATGTTCATGGTGGATTTTCAGGGTGGATGTTCATGGTGGATGTTCATGGTGGATGTTCAGGGTGGATGTTCAGGGTGGATGTTCATGGTGGATTTTCAGGGTGGATGTTCATGGTGGATGTTCATGGTGGATGTTCAGGGTGGATGTTCAGGGTGGATGTTCATGATGGATGTTCATGATGGATGTTCATGGTGGATGGGTGGATGTTCAGGGTGGATGTTCAGGGTGGATGGGTGGATGTTCAGGGTGGATGTTCAGGGTGGATGTTCATGGTGGTTGGGTGGATGTTCAGGGTGGATGTTCATGGTGGATGAGTGGATGTTCATGGTGGATGTTCAGGGTGGATGGGTGGATGTTCAGGGTGGATGTTCATGGTGGTTGGGTGGATGTTCAGGGTGGATGTTCATGGTGGTTGGGTGGATGTTCAGGGTGGATGGGTGGATGTTCAGGGTGGATGTTCATGGTGGATTTTCAGGGTGGATGTTCATGGTGGATGTTCATGGTGGATGTTCAGGGTGGATGTTCAGGGTGGATGTTCATGGTGGATGTTCATGGTGGATGTTCATGGTGGATGGGTGGATGTTCAGGGTGGATGTTCAGGGTGGATGGGTGGATGTTCAGGGTGGATGTTCATGGTGGTTGGGTGGATGTTCAGTGTGGATGGGTGGATGTTCAGGGTGGATGTTCATGGTGGTTGGGTGGATGTTCAGGGTGGATGGGTGGATGTTCAGGGTGGATGTTCATGGTGGTTGGGTGGATGTTCAGAGTGGATGGGTGGATGTTCAGGGTGGATGTTCATGGTGGTTGGGTGGATGTTCATGGTGGATGGGTGGATGTTCAGGGTGGATGTTCATGGTGGTTGGGTGGATGTTCAGGGTGGATGGGTGGATGTTCATGGTGGATGTTGATGGTGGATGTGCAGGGTGGATGTTCAGGGTGGTTGGGTGGATGTTCAGGGTGGATGGGTGGATGTTCAGGGTGGATGTTCATGGTGGATTTTCAGGGTGGATGTTCATGGTGGATGTTCATGGTGGATGTTCAGGGTGGATGTTCAGGGTGGATGTTCATGGTGGATGTTCATGGTGGATGTTCATGGTGGATGGGTGGATGTTCAGGGTGGATGTTCAGGGTGGATGGGTGGATGTTCAGGGTGGATGTTCATGGTGGTTGGGTGGATGTTCAGGGTGGATGGGTGGATGTTCAGGGTGGATGTTCATGGTGGTTGGGTGGATGTTCAGGGTGGATGTTCAGGGTGGATGTTCATGGTGGATGTTCAGGGTGGATGTTCAGGGTGGATGTTCATGGTGGTTGGGTGGATGTTCAGGGTGGATGGGTGGATGTTCATGGTGGATGTTGATGGTGGATGTGCAGGGTGGATGTTCATGGTGGATGTTCAGGGTGGATGTTCAGGGTGGATGTTCAGGGTGGATGTTCATGGTGGTTGGGTGGATGTTCAGGGTGGATGTTCATGGTGGATGTTCATGGTGGATGTTCAGGGTGGATGGGTGGATGTTCATGGTGGATGTTCAGGTTGGATGGGTGGATGTTCAGGGTGGATGTTCATGGTGGTTGGGTGGATGTTCAGGGTTGATGTTCATGGTGGTTGGGTGGATGTTCAGGGTGGATGGGTGGATGTTCAGGGTGGATGTTCATGGTGGATTTTCAGGGTGGATGTTCATGGTGGATGTTCATGGTGGATGTTCAGGGTGGATGTTCAGGGTGGATGTTCATGGT
Source organism: Brachionichthys hirsutus (assembly GCF_040956055.1). Lineage (NCBI taxonomy): Eukaryota > Metazoa > Chordata > Actinopteri > Lophiiformes > Brachionichthyidae > Brachionichthys > Brachionichthys hirsutus. The sequence goes on from NW_027181007.1 coordinate 19,260, forward strand.
GGATGTTCATGGTGGATGGGTGGATGTTCAGGGTGGATGTTCAGGGTGGATGTTCAGGGTGGATGTTCATGGTGGATGTTCATGGTGGATGTTCATGGTGGATGGGTGGATGTTCATGGTGGATGTTCATGGTGGATGTTCATGGTGGATGTTCAGGGTGGATGTTCATGGTGGATGTTCAGGGTGGATGTTCATGGTGGATGTTCATGGTGGATGTTCAGGGTGGATGTTCAGGGTGGATGTTCAGGGTGGATGTTCAGGGTGGATGTTCAGGGTGGATGTTCAGGGTGGATGGGTGGATGTTCATGGTGGATGTTCAGGGTGGATGTTCAGGGTGGATGTTCATGGTGGATGTTCAGGGTGGATGTTCAGGGTGGATGTTCAGGGTGGATGGGTGGATGTTCAGGGTGGATGTTCATGGTGGTTGGGTGGATGTTCAGGGTGGATGTTCATGGTGGTTGGGTGGATGTTCAGGGTGGATGGGTGGATGTTCAGGGTGGATGTTCATGGTGGTTGGGTGGATGTTCAGGGTGGATGTTCAGGGTGGATGTTCATGGTGGTTGGGTGGATGTTCAGGGTGGATGGGTGGATGTTCATGGTGGATGTTGATGGTGGATGTGCAGGGTGGATGTTCATGGTGGATGTTCAGGGTGGATGTTCAGGGTGGATGTTCAGGGTGGATGTTCATGGTGGTTGGGTGGATGTTCAGGGTGGATGTTCATGGTGGATGTTCATGGTGGATGTTCAGGGTGGATGGGTGGATGTTCATGGTGGATGTTCAGGTTGGATGGGTGGATGTTCAGGGTGGATGTTCATGGTGGTTGGGTGGATGTTCAGGGTGGATGTTCATGGTGGATGTTCATGGTGGATGTTCAGGGTGGATGGGTGGATGTTCATGGTGGATGTTCAGGTTGGATGGGTGGATGTTCAGGGTGGATGTTCATGGTGGTTGGGTGGATGTTCAGGGTTGATGTTCATGGTGGTTGGGTGGATGTTCAGGGTGGATGGGTGGATGTTCAGGGTGGATGTTCATGGTGGATTTTCAGGGTGGATGTTCATGGTGGATGTTCATGGTGGATGTTCAGGGTGGATGTTCAGGGTGGATGTTCATGGTGGATGTTCATGGTGGATGGGTGGATGTTCAGGGTGGATGTTCATGGTGGATGTTCAGGGTGGATGTTCAGGGTGGATGTTCATGGTGGATGTTCATGGTGGATGTTCATGGTGGATGGGTGGATGTTCATGGTGGATGTTCATGGTGGATGTTCATGGTGGATGTTCATGGTGGATGTTCAGGGTGGATGTTCAGGGTGGATGTTCAGGGTGGATGTTCAGGGTGGATGGGTGGATGTTCAGGGTGGATGTTCATGGTGGTTGGGTGGATGTTCAGGCTGGATGGGTGGATGTTCAGGGTGGATGTTCATGGTGGTTGGGTGGATGTTCAGGGTGGATGGGTGGATGTTCATGGTGGATGTTGATGGTGGATGTGCAGGGTGGATGTTCAGGGTGGTTGGGTGGATGTTCAGGGTGGATGGGTGGATGTTCAGGGTGGATGTTCATGGTGGATTTTCAGGGTGGATGTTCATGGTGGATGTTCATGGTGGATGTTCAGGGTGGATGTTCAGGGTGGATGTTCATGGTGGATGTTCATGGTGGATGTTCATGGTGGATGGGTGGATGTTCAGGGTGGATGTTCAGGGTGGATGGGTGGATGTTCAGGGTGGATGTTCATGGTGGTTGG
>NW_027181008.1:0-21000 GCF_040956055.1 Brachionichthys hirsutus
CCAGCCGGTGTCTCACCGTCTCAGCGTGGTCGTCCTGAAGGCTCGCCACCTGCCCAGGATGGACATGACCGGCCTGTCAGCCAGTGAGTACTGCAGCAAAGCATTGTGGGAGTTGTGTCTGATCTGACGTCCTCCGTGTCCTCCTCAGACCCCTACGTGAAGGTGAACGTCTTCTACGGACGCAAACGCATCGCCAAGAAGAAGACGCACGTGAAGAAGTGCACGTTGGACCCGGTCTTCAACGAGTCCTTCATCTACGACGTCCCGGCCGAGCTGCTGCCCGACGTCTCCGTGGAGTTCTTGGTGGTCGACTTTGACCGGACCACCAAGAACGAGGTTCTGGGCCGCCTGCAGCTGGGCCTGCACAGCCCCGCCCCCTCCGGCGCCGCCCACTGGAGGGAGGCGTGCGAGAACCCCCGCCGGCAGATCTCCAAATGGCACAGCTTGAGCGAGTACTGAGGGGGGGGCGGCGTGGAGCAGCCGGGACGCCACACACAAATACTACACAAATACACACACAAATACTACACACAAATACTACACATACACACACACAAATACTACACAAATAATACACACAAATACTACACACCACATACACATACACAAATACTACACACCACTTACACAAATACACACACAAATACTACACACCACATACACAAATACACACACAAATACTACACACCACTTACACTAATACTACACACCAGCGCTGTTGTGATCATCGTCTGTCCTGGAATGCTGCACACGTCTGAAGACGGGGACGTGGTGACATTTAAACAGACCCCCCCCCCCCCCCCCATTGCATGTCAGGATGGCGGTACTAACAAACACTGCAGTATATCAAGTATAAATAGTCCTCACCCTCGTCTTCGGGTGGATGCAGGACGTCCGTCCTCCGTCCTGCCCACAGAGGACATGTAGAATACCTGCATGTAATGTCAACACCTGTAATTCATGAAAAACCCCTAAAGACAGCACCTCATCATGACCTCATCATGACCTCATCACAACCTCATCATGACCTCATCATGACCTCATCATGACCTTATCATCATCTGTCCTCGGTCTCAAATCAGGCTGGAAACAGAAAGGACACGGTTCACTGCTAAATTAGCACACAGCTAGCTCAGGTTTTAGCCTGTACTGCTAAATTAGCACACAGCTAGCTCAGGTTTTAGCCTGTACTGCTAAATTAGCACACAGCTAGCTCAGGTTTTAGCCTGTACTGCTAAATTAGCACACAGCTAGCTCAGGTTTTAGCCTGTACTGCTAAATTAGCACACAGCTAGCTCAGGTTTTAGCCTGTACTGCTAAATTAGCACACAGCTAGCTTAGGTTTTAGCCTGTACTGCTAAATTAGCACACAGCTAGCCCAGGTTTTAGCCTGTACTGCTAAATTAGCACACAGCTAGCTCAGGTTTTAGCCTGTACTGCTAAATTAGCACACAGCTAGCTCAGGTTTTAGCCTGTACTGCTAAATTAGCACACAGCTAGCTCAGGTTTTAGCCTGTACTGCTAAATTAGCACACAGCTAGCCCAGGTTTTAGCCTGTACTGCCAAATTAGCACACAGCTAGCTCAGGTTTTAGCCTGTACTGCTAAATTAGCACACAGCTAGCTCAGGTTTTAGCCTGTACTGCTAAATTAGCACACAGCTAGCTCAGGTTTTAGCCTGTACTACTAAATTAGCACACAGCTAGCTCAGGTTTTAGCCTGTACTGCTAAATTAGCACACAGCTAGCGCAGGTTTTAGCCTGTACTGCTAAATTAGCACACAGCTAGCTCAGGTTTTAGCCTGTAGCCTAAATTCACCCCAAAACACGTGTCGATCCGGCTGTTGTCAGAGCAGAATAATTAGACTCCTCCCATTGGGCTGTTGGGATCTGATCCTGGATCGGACCTTCCATTTGTACAGATGCAACGATGTTCCTTCCTGTTTGATGTCCTCGGAGCTTTAGTGTGTGTGAGCGCCCCCTGCTGTAGGCCTGGATGCTAACCTGTTAGCTTTGTTAACACTAGTTGAACGTGCTAATAAAACAAGTTAGCTCTGAATGTCTCCTCTGACTCCTGTAAATGTTTAAAGGCGGAGTCCCCCAGGGACCAGGTTAAGGACCGCGTGTTTTATGAAGAACTAAAACAGATTTACTGAAATAGGAAGAGGACACGAGGACACGGATCAATACGGCTGATCTCAAAGTGTTCTTACTGCAGTCTTTGATGGTCCAGTTCTTCCCGAGACCCTTTACAGTGATCCAGAATCAGCTTCTGGTTCCTGAGGAATCTTGTCCTATTCCTCACAGACAAAGTTCTCTGCTTTACTTCCTGCAGGTTTTCTCTTTTGCTGTATTGATCAATCGCTTGTTCTTGTGAGATCTGGTTATGAATAATCATCAATAAACCGCGGCCCCATCGGGATCTGCTGTCTCTGGTTGTCCTTCTGTCCTGGTTGTCCTTCTATTTATTATTTCTGGTTTATTTGAATATGGACAAATACAAAACATAGACACATGTAGCACAAGTATCTGATGTTTGCATTATAGCGCTTATAGCTGAAGCTAATTTGCAGCACTTGTCCATAGTCTCTGTCTCTGGTTGTCCTGTCTCTGGTTGTCCTTCTGTCTCTGGTTGTCCTGTCTCTGGTTGTCCTTCTGTCCTGGTTGTCCTGTCTCTGGTTGTCCTTCTGTCCTGGTTGTCCTGTCTCTGGTTGTCCTGTCTCTGGTTGTCCTTCTGTCCTGGTTGTCCTGTCTCTGGTTGTCCTTCTGTCCTGGTTGTCCTGCCTCTGGTTGTCCTTCTTGTTGAAAGGACTCTACTGAAGGTTCACCTCTTATTTTCGTGGACAACCCCGCCCCCTCAGGCTTCTGAAGACATGTCCTCCACAGGTGACCCGATCAGCTGATCTGAGCGCTAACGTTAGCTAACATCAGCCCCCCCCCCCCCCCCCCCCCCCGGGCTGGGTCGTTCTCCACCGATCAGCAGCTCCGTTAATCGATTGGTCGCCCACAGACAAAAAGACCTTTCAGTTCAAACCGTCCAATCAGGTCGCTGCCTTCAACCCGACCGGTTCCAGCAGGTCATGAAGTCAGAACCCTCCTCCTCTTCCTCCTCCTCCTCCTCATCGCTCAGTCCAGCAGCTTCTTCATCACTGGAGACACGCCGGTGGGGTAAGCCAAAGACCCGATCAATAATCACTGATTGGAATGGTTCTGTTTCTAGCCCTGATTCTTAAAGCATCGTTAACGTTCTAAATCTTTTCTCTTTCATATAAATAATATACTAATTGATTGATCTAACAGTTATTGATTAATTTTCCCTGATTTGATCGGTTATTGATTTGACCTTCATCGTTTGAGACGTTGGTCTTCGTCGAGGCTCGGTTCTGTTCCTGTTTGATGATCACTAACAATGTTAAGAATTAATCGATTGATCAAGGTACACACACACACACACACACACACACACACACACACAGACACACACACACACACACACACACACACACACAGAGACACACACACAGAGACACACACACACACACACACACACACACACACACACACAGAGACACACACACACACACAGAGACACACACACACACACAGAGACACACAGAGACACACACACACACACAGAGACACACAGAGACACACAGAGACACACACACACACACACACACACACACAGAGACACACAGAGACACACACACACACACACACACACACACACAGAGACACACACACACACACACACAGAGACACACACACACACACACACAGAGACACACACACACAGAGACACACACACACACACACACACACACACACACACACCTTTTGGTATCTAGACTGGTTCTCGTGCGCTCCCAGTTGAGTCAGGTTGTTTCATGTTTTATAATGATTGTGACATCATCACCAGAGTGATGATGTCATCACTACAGTGGTGATGTCATCACTAGAGCAGCTGGTAAACCATCTTTAAATTTCTCTCCTCAAAATCTGTGCTCCTGCTAGCGATGCTAACCTGCAAGCTAACAGACGTACACTTCCTGTTCAGGGAGGAGCAACAGGACGGCCAATCAGCAGCCTCATCAGCTCCCATTTTAACTCGGAGCAGATGGAGAGCAGTTTCCTCTCTGGCTGATTAGCTTCAGCCAATCAGATTCTAGAGCTGACGGTGTGTTCCTTAACAAAACCCCCTACAGGTTCTGGACCAGGAACCCCCTACAGGTTCTGGACCAGGGACCCCCTACAGGTTCTGGACCAGGGACCCCCTACAGGTTCTGTCTTTCTAGTCAATCGATGAATTGCAGCGTCTGTTTGCGGCGGCTAGCTGGAGGCTAACCCGTTAGCGCCAGCCCGGCGCCGGTTCCTTCCACGCAGATTTTCACGCTGGTCGGGGCTGAACAGTCGTGCTCTTTGTGGGACTGAGCAGCTGACTGCCTCATGCAGAATGTTCTCTGTTCTCTGTCCTCAGATTGGGTGAAGGAGACATGTCCCATCACGAGGTGAGTTCAGCCACGCCCCTCCCAGGTGGACAGTTTCAGCATCAAACAGAAGGGGGTCATTGGGTCTGAGCCTGTCCCCCATGTTCTTCAGACCAGTGCCGTGCTGAGGGTTTCCCGTCTGCCGCTGGTTAGCTCGGCGCTACAGTCAGTGACATCAGTGTACTCTGAGGTCAAAGGTCGTTACCCTCTGCTGGGGCTGATGGGGGTGGTTGCCGAGGTCGGCGTTCACAGGCTCTCCCACCTCGCCATGAGAAGAGCCACACCTCTTCTCCAAATCCTGGAGCTGCAAAGTAAGTGGGGCTAAATGCTAATGCTGCTAATCACGCTAACGCTAATATAACGGCTAATGCAGATTTTCTGTTCATCAATGCTAATATTCGTAGTGCTAATGCTGCTAATCATGCTCACAATGATCTTGCTAATTCTAATACAACAGTTGATGCTAATACTACCGCTAACCCTAATACTGCATGTTTGAATACAAATACAGCTAATGCTCTTATGACAGATGCTAACAAACAATCCTGCCAATACCATTCAGTTGGCTACTGCTAAGCCTGCTAACACTGTTAGCAGAAAATGCTAACATTTCCTGTCTATCTCTTCCCTTTAGTCGGGGCTGCCAACAGTTTTGCTCTGATTGGTCTGGACCGTTTGGAGAGAACCCTCCCCATCCTGAACCAATCAACAGACGAGGTTTGTCTTATTGATTACACATAAAAATGAAAGGGTTAACTCAGCTGTGGAAAGAAAGGTCACCTGCCTGAGGCTGAATGGTGGCCTCCCCAGGGGGCGGGGCTTCCCCTCAGTAGTCCTGAGCCTGAGGCTGAATGGTGGCCTCCCCAGGGGGCGGGGCTTCCCCTAGTAGCCCTGAGAGCCTGGCTCCTGTGTCGTGTCCGTGTCCTCAGGTGATGGCGCACCTGAAGGAGGCCCTCTTCCTGACCCTGGACGACGTGCAGCTCTGGGTGGGGGACGGTCTGGACGGCGCTCTGGATCAGCTGCAGCGTCTGTCCCACGTTGCCCGAGACACCTTTCAGCAGCTGCAGGACACTCAGGTGGGACAAGCTGCGACTTCAGGATTGGACAACATCCTGAGTGGCCTGGAGGAGGCCGCCGCCTACTACTTGCCCCTCCCACCCACACTGCGTGAGGACGGGTCCATCGTGGGGGACGGCTCCGAGGACTTTCTGTTTGTTCTAACCAGACGGTGATGATGATGGTTGTCAGGCTGGGAGTGGGAGATGAGGCTCCAGGAGGATGAGGAGGATGAGGAGGATGAAGAGGAGCCCGGTCTGAGGACGAGGGCTCGCGGCCTCCTGTTGAGCCTCAGCCTGCAGCTTCATCATCGTCTATCAAAGGTCAGAGGTCAGCTGCAGAACGCCATCAGGACTCTGGGAGACGCCGCCGGCCTGGTGAGACAGAACTCTTCCTCGTCTACTCAGGTGGGCGGGGCCAGCCTGAGAAGACGAGGGACACCCTTCGCTGGGGGGGGGGGGGGGGCGGGGGGGGGGGCACCGATCGCGTTCTATTGAACACAAACGACAGGTTTAACAGCAGCAAGCTAACCAACGCAGCAGGGGGCGGAGCCATAGTCAGTGACCTTCAGACCTTTACGGAGGGACATCAAGTCGCTGTCACATGTTGAAATGGACCGATCGATCAAACCGATCGATCGGTTCGATCTCATCTGCAGGTGGGTCTGGATCGGGTTCTGGATCGGGTTCTGGATGTGGCTGGCGAGCTGCTGCAGAACCTGAAGAACCTGTTGGTGGTGCTATTGTACCAGGCCGAGGGTCTGAGACAGTTAACCCTGAACAGGGTCAAAGGTCAAGCCCAGCGGCTGGCTGAGCTGCCGGTTCAGATCCAGCAGGTCCTACGAGACCTGCAGGAGCTCTCCAAGCTCCTCCTCCAGCTGCTGGTCAATGCCACGCCCCTCTACGACTCGGTGAGGCTCACAGACCCAGACCCGGCCCGTCTCATGCCCCGCCTCCTTAACGGTCCTCGCGTGTCTTCCAGCTCCAGCGGCCGACCGACCAGGACGTCGAGGACTTCCTGAACCAGGAAGAGGTCCCGCCTGACACTTCCTGTCGGCGCAGCTCGGCCGACAGCCTCTTCCTGAAGGCGATGGACGGCCGTCCTCGCCGCCGCCGGAGCCTCCACTCCCGAGCTGCCCGGGCTTTGGGGAGTCCTGACCCCCCCAACGATCCTCCGGCCCTGGACGGAATGTCCCCGCCCCCCGACCTCGCCCAGCGACGCCCGTCCACCACCGAGCTGCTCCTCTCGCCGCTCAAACAGTTCGTCACTCAGAGCTAGAAGGCGTTCGAGTACTTGAGCCCCAACTCGCCCGACGGCGGGGGCCGCAGCACGCCCACCGCTAACTGATGCTACGCTAACGGCTAGCATGCTCATGTTCACCAACAGAGAGGTCACAAGGAATTAAACCTTTGGCTTTATCAGCTGTTGCTATAGAAACGCTTTTGGTGAACATTCCGATATTAATAGAATCCCAATATTATGAATATATTATCTCAGACCATCCATGTAACGGTTGATCATTTTAAATAAAGTTTTCTGGGCTCGCTTCAGTTCTTGGCTGAAACCTGCGTTATTCCTCATGGCCAGCAGGGGGCGGTGCACAAAGAGCCAGCACCTACTTTAAGCCACGCTTCCTTGGCAGTAAATTGAGGCCACCTGAAGCCATGACGTCATTTGAGTCGCCCGGAAAACCAGAGAAAGCCTGGCTGGCAAAAAAAAACAGAAAACAAACAACAACAAACAACACATCAAAGGATAGCAACATAAAAAGAGTAGAAGAAGAAAACCACAAAACCACATTCAGCAGCTCCTCACAGGATGAAGAGGAGAATTACATCGGATTGGCTCAGTATCGAACCCGCTGTGATTGGCTCAGTATCAAACCCGCTGTGATTGGCTCAGTATCAAACCCGCTGTGATTGGCTCAGTATTAAACCCGCTGTGATTGGCTCAGTATCAAACCCGCTGTGATTGGCTCAGTATCAAACCCGCTGTGATTGGCTCAGTATCAAACCCGCTGTGATTGGCTCAGTATCAAACCCGCTGTGATTGGCTCAGTATCGAACCCGCTGTGTTTGGCTCAGTATCAAACCCGCTGTGATTGGCTCAGTATCAAACCCGCTGCGATTGGCTCAGTATTAAACCCGCTGTGATTGGCTCAGTATCAAACCCGCTGTGATTGGCTCAGTATCAAACCCGCTGTGATTGGCTCAGTATCGAACCCGCTGTGATTGGCTCAGTATCAAACCCGCTGTGATTGGCTCAGTATCAAACCCGCTGTGATTGGCTCAGTATCGAACCCGCTGTGATTGGCTCAGTATCAAACCCGCTGTGATTGGCTCAGTATCAAACCCGCTGTGATTGGCTCAGTATCAAACCCGCTGTGATTGGCTCAGTATCAAACCCGCTGTGTTTGGCTCAGTATCAAACCCGCTGTGATTGGCTCAGTATCAAACCCGCTGCGATTGGCTCAGTATTAAACCCGCTGTGATTGGCTCAGTATCAAACCCGCTGTGATTGGCTCAGTATTAAACCCGCTGTGATTGGCTCAGTATCAAACCCGCTGTGATTGGCTCAGTATTAAACCCGCTGTGATTGGCTCAGTATCAAACCCGCTGTGATTGGCTCAGTATCAAACCCGCTGTGATTGGCTCAGTATCGAACCCGCTGTGATTGGCTCAGTATCAAACCCGCTGTGATTGGCTCAGTATCAAACCCGCTGTGATTGGCTCAGTATCAAACCCGCTGTGATTGGCTCATGGCGACTCCTTTGACAGACCAGCGAGGGAATCAAGTCTGAAAACATCACAGATTTATTACGAGACGAAAGAGACTTCATGAGTCAGAAACTAAACTAAAGGACGTTAGATTAGAACATCAAAGGACGTTAGATTAGAACATCACAGCTTTATAAGTTTCAATCTGAGGACTTGAACAAGTTCAAGAAGCTGAAGACAATTTGGCCTTAAAATGTTTTTTAAAGGAATTCCTCACATTTAACAAACATTAGTTTTTAATTTGTAAATACTTTTTTGACCCGTTTGAAGTGATACTTCCTCTTTGGTCCTCCTCTTCAGACGTCTGAAATGCGATCGATGAGACTCTTGTGTTAGTCCTGGTCCTGCAGCGCCCCCCTGTGGCTCACTGCAGCAGGCAGCCACACCTGACGCTCTTCTCTTTGTAGACGGTGCTGAACACCTGGATGGCCTCCTTGTTGATCAGCGCCCAGAAGCTCTCGAAGGAGATGTTGTCCCCTTTCTGGACGCCCATCTGCTGCAGGACGAGAGACAGACCGTCCTCGCTGTCCACGCTCTGCAAACAGGAAGCAGGAAGTGAAGGTGCACAGCTCTGTCTCTGATTGGCTTTGTGTGATGATGAGCAGCAGCTCCGCCCCCGTAGCGTCCTCACCTGGAGCAGCGGTTAGCATAGCAACAAGAACCAGAAGAAGTCCGGAGAAGATATCGACATAAATACATTTAATATTTAAACCGTCAACGATAGATCGGTCGCCAGGCTCAGCCAATCAGAGGCAGAAAGGGGCGGGTCATGATGTCACCAGAGTGAGATGTGACGTCACGTACCTTAGCGAACCTCGGCAGCTGATTGGAGATCATGCTCTGGAACTGGGCGGGGCCCATGGCCGGCTCGTTACCTGCAGCCTGGTGGAACTCGGTGACCAGCGAGTTAATGGCCAGCTCCAGGTCCGAGTACTGGAAGCAGCAAAGCAGCCCGTCAATCATCACCGATCAGATAGACTTCCTTATTGATCACTGATCACTGACGGAGAAAAGAACAATGGCCCGTCCTCCGGGCCTCTGGACCGGGCTCCTCTGCTCTGATTGGTCAGCTCCTGTTACGATGTCATCATCCAGGAATTTGGGTTCAGCAGCAGAACAAGTTGTTACCCAAAGGGTGAACCCCAACAAAGACCTGCAACCCTCGAAGCACCGGCACCCCACGGGGGGCCCGGGTGGGGCCCTGGTGGGACCCGGGGGGGGCCCTGGTCCGAACACCCTCATCAGTGAAACGCTGAATGTGATTGGGCCGAGCGATTCCCTGAGGCTCCTCCTTGTTGCGAAAGAGGGCGGCGGCTGCAGCGCCGCTGGTCTACAGGAATCCGCCTCCAGATGTTCACATTCAGGACCAGAAACCAGTTCATGAAACCAGATCCAACCTCAGAACCGCCCCAGCTTACTGGCTGTAAAGTTGTGTTTGATCTGAACACAAAGAGGCCATCTGTGTGTCTGAGGGGGCGTCGACCGCTCACAAGCACGGCCCTTTGACAAGACGTTAGCACGACATGCCGTCTGTAGAACCAGCTAATGTGAGCCCATCTGAAGCCATGTTAGCATGTTAACAGCTAGCAGTGTAGCTAATGTGAGCCCATCTGAAGCCATGTTAGCATGTTAACAGCTAGCAGTGTAGCTAATGCGAGCCCATCTGAAGCCATGTTAGCATGTTAACAGCTAGCAGTGTAGCTAATGCGAGCCCATCTGAAGCCATGTTAGCATGTTAACAGCTAGCAGTGTAGCTAATGCGAGCCCATCTGAAGCCATGTTAGCATGTTAACAGCTAGCAGTGTAGCTAATGCGAGCCCATCTGACGCCATGTTAGCATGTTAACAGCTAGCAGTGTAGCTAATGCGAGCCCATCTGAAGCCATGTTAGCATGTTAACAGCTAGCAGTGTAGCTAATGTGAACCCATCTGAAGCCATGTTAGCATGTTAACAGCTAGCAGTGTAGCTAATGCGAGCCCATCTGACGCCATGTTAGCATGTTAACAGCTAGCAGTGTAGCTAATGCGAGCCCATCTGAAGCCATGTTAGCATGTTAACAGCTAGCAGTGTAGCTAATGTGAGCCCATCTGAAGCCATGTTAGCATGTTTTCACTCAGCGCTGTAGCTGATGTTAGCATGTTTGTCTTATTTTATCTAATTACCAATGAGAATATAATATTTAGGGGGCGGGGTTAAGGAATTACATCCCATTTCAATGCTAACTTTCTAGATTTTAAAAAAGCATATCTTAAATGATAATAAAATAATTAGGTTAAAATATACTTTTTAAACATGCAGGAACGTAATCCGGGAACTTCAAGGCGTGTTCATTAAATTGGGATCTTTCAATCTCTCTATTTGCACATTTAACAAAACAATAAAGTTTGTTTACGTATCATAAAATCCCAACGTGATGTCATCGGAGTGGGCGTGGCTTGGTTCAAATAGACTGACTCATTAAAAAGGTTTTTAATCAGCTCATCGTACTGGAATGTAACGGAGTACATTTGCTGCCATATCATGTTGTACTCAAGTACGACCAAGTACGGCCTGCACACCTGCACGCACCTGCGCGCACCTGCACGCACCTGCGCGCACCTGAACGCACCTGCACGCACCTGAACGCACCTGCACGCACCTGCGCGCACCTGCGCGCACCTGCGCGCACCTGAGCGCACCTGCACGCGCCACACCCTCGGCACACACTCACGGCGACTCGCTGAGTGTTTGTGAAGCCATTTCACACACAAGCCGTCGCGTTACTCCATTTTACGCTGCGTTACTTCTCAGCTCCGTACTTTACGTTGATTTGATGACTCACGAGTTCCGTTTCCTCCGGTTGCCCCGCGAACACGTGAACGCACCGGCGCTCATCTGCTGCGGGACGTCGTGGACGCCCACCACGCCCTCCATGTCCGCACAGGGGACAGTCACTGTGTGGACATGGGGGGCGCGCGGTGGACACGCACAGGTCTTTACGACAGTCTTTGAATGCACCGCACCGGTTCAGGTGAACATAATCGATCGTTATCGATTCGATCTGCTTTATCGACAGACAGCTGGTGGCGGGCGACGGGCGTTAGTTTCCGGTCGCTGCTTCCAAACCTTAACCTTCTTGTTTCTGATGACCCCCCAGCGCTAATCCGATCACTGATCGATCAGATCGTCTTACCTTGGTCGCCATCTGCGGAGAGTTAGTCGCCAAAAACACGGAAGGACGCGCCGAAGGAGGACCGGAGAGAAACTGAGGAGAATCGGGAACGGCTTCCTGCTGGATCAGAGTCCACCCACTCCACGCACGCGCGCGCGCACACAGACACACCCATTCCACGCGCACACAGTTACCCTCGCCGAAGGGGAGGCGCGGGTACTGCAACTGGGTCTGTCTGTCTGTCCGTAACCCGATCGACTTGAAGTTTTTACACAAGCAAGGTTCCGTCCGCGGCTCGGTCCCCCCAGAACGGCGTCGATCCGGATCCGGATCCAGATTCTAGAATGCGTTAAAGGATTCTTTAACATTGAGAGAGGGCGCTTGGAGACGAGGGTCTGCGACCTCTGATTGACATTCTAGTTGTCTGTCTCGCCGCTCCTAGCCACGCCCACCTCTCACTGGGCGCTGCCCATTCCAACCAGTACCTGCTGGACGTCACCTGAGAGCCCCCGAGAGCCCCCGAGAGCACCCGAGAGCCCCCGAGAACGCCCGAGAGCGCCCGAGAGCGCCCGAGAGCGCCCGAGAGCGCCCGAGAGCGCCCGAGAGCGCCCGAGAGCGCCCGAGAGCGCCCGAGAGCGCCCGAGAGCGCCCGAGAGCGCCCGAGAGCGCCCGAGAGCGCCCGAGAGCGCCCGAGAGCGCCCGAGAGCGCCCGAGAGCGCCCGAGAGCGCCCGAGAGCGCCCGAGAGCCCCCGAGAGCACCTGAGAGCAGCTGTGGCTGCAGGGTTCTGGATTCTGACTGGACGCCACAGAACAGAGGAGCAGGTGCTTCCTGCCTTTTTCCTCCAGGGGGGTGGGGGCACTCCCATTCATCATAAATACACTATCAGTAATGTTTATTGATCGGTAATCAATACTTAACTCGAGTTTATTATTTATTATTAGACAGGCTAACATCATCGTTAGCTTCTCAGACAGGCGCACATCTTTGCTAGCATTTCCTGTCAAGAACAAACCCCCATTTTGAAGTAAAATCTCTCCCTGAGGAAAATGTCAACAAAAACCTGAAGATGGACTAAAAGCGTTTCTACTTGAAACTAACTAAAATCTAACGAAGACCGTGCAACTCTGAACCAGGATCCCGGAGGGTCCTAGAGGGCCCCCGGAGGGCCCTAGAGGGCCCCGGAGGGTCCTAGAGGCCCCCGGAGGGCCCTAGAGGCCCCCGGAGGGTCCTAGAGGGCCCCGGAGGGTCCCGGAGGGTCCTAGAGGGCCCCGGAGGGTCCTAGAGGGCCCCGGAGGCCCCCGGAGGGTCCTAGAGGCCCCCGGAGGGTCCTAGAGGGCCCCGGAGGCCCCCGGAGGGTCCTAGAGGCCCCCGGAGGGTCCCGGAGGGTCCTAGAGGGTCCCGGAGGGTCCCGGGGACAGTCAGGTATATGATGACTGCTCCGGGGTCGGTGGCTCTCTGCAGGTTCTGGTTCTGGATGCTGCCGGGTTTATTGTGAGGTGGAAGACGAGGACACGTTGTCCTCAATGGTGCTGAATGCATCTTGGGGCGTCACGTCTGCTTCACTGACATCAAACAGGGTAGGAAAAAAGAAGCTTTGAGGTTTTCAATAGTTTTCCATTGATGTGGAACCAGCGAATCAGGTCTCAGATAATCAGACAACCTACCCGTGGACAGAGTCAGCGCCGCCGCCGCCGCCCACTCCTCCATCGGCTCCTGTAGTTTTCTTTGAGTCATCAGCTGCTCTTTGGTCCATGGACTCGGTCCTGGTTCTGGACCTGGTACGGTGGTCGGTGTCGTTCAGAGACAACGATACGTTGAGCTGGACATCGTTACTGGAGTCGCTGGGGAGACCAGCAGAACATGAAATACACAAACTAAAACAGGCTAGCCGTTATCTTAGCTTCTCCATTAAGCTAACCGTTATCTTAGCTTCTCCATTAAGCTAACAGTTATCTTAGCTTCTCCATCTAGCTAACGTTTATCTTAGCTTCTCCATCTAGCTAACGTTTATCTTAGCTTCTCCATCAAGCTAACAGTTATCTTAGCTTCTCCATTAAGCTAACAGTTTATCTTAGCTTCTCCATCTAGCTAACGTTTATCTTAGCTTCTCCATCAAGCTAACAGTTATCTTAGCTTCTCCATTAAGCTAACAGTTTATCTTAGCTCCTCCATCTAGCTAACATTTATCTTAGCTTCTCCATCTAGCTAACGTTTATCTTAGCTTCTCCATCAAGCTAACATGTATCTTAGCTTCTCCATCTAGCTAACATGTATCTTAGCTTCTCCATCTAGCTAACATGTATCTTAGCTTCTCCATCTAGCTAACGTTTATCTTAGCTTCTCCATCTAGCTAACGTTTATCTTAGCTTCTCCATCTAGCTAACGTTTATCTTAGCTTCTCCATCAAGCTAACAGTTATCTTAGCTTCTCCATTAAGCTAACAGTTTATCTTAGCTCCTCCATCTAGCTAACATTTATCTTAGCTTCTCCATCTAGCTAACATTTATCTTAGCTTCTCCATCTAGCTAACGTTTATCTTAGCTTCTCCATCTAGCTAACGTTTATCTTAGCTTCTCCATCTAGCTAACGTTTATCTTAGCTTCTCCATCAAGCTAACAGTTATCTTAGCTTCTCCATTAAGCTAACAGTTTATCTTAGCTCCTCCATCTAGCTAACATTTATCTTAGCTTCTCCATCTAGCTAACATTTATCTTAGCTTCTCCATCTAGCTAACGTTTATCTTAGCTTCTCCATCTAGCTAACGTTTATCTTAGCTTCTCCATCTAGCTAACGTTTATCTTAGCTTCTCCATCTAGCTAACGTTTATCTTAGCTTCTCCATCTAGCTAACGTTTATCTTAGCTTCTCCATCTAGCTAACGTTTATCTTAGCTTCTCCATCTAGCTAACGTTTATCTTAGCTTCTCCATCTAGCTAACGTTTATCTTAGCTTCTCCATCACTGTTTCCTACAGATCTACGTGAGCGTCTGATGAAAAGCTGTTCCCTATTCAGAGGGCTGACATTAAGAATCTGTCACTGGTTATTGTTGGCTTAGGGTTCTGGTTAGTGTTCTGGTTAAGGTTCTGGTTAGGGTTCTGGTTCAGGTTCTGGTTAGTGTCCGGTTAGGGTTCTGGTTAGTGTTCTGGTTAAGGTTCTGGTTAGTGTTCTGGTTAAGGTTCTGGTTAGGGTTCTGGTTCAGGTTCTGGTTAGTGTCCGGTTAGGGTTCTGGTTAAGGTTCTGGTTAGGGTTCTGTTAGGTAACTCTTGTTGTGGGGTACAACGTAAGGCGTGTTCCAGGAACTGGAACGTGGACCCGACCGAGCCGACCCGGTTTGGACCGTCGTTGTGCGTTAGCGATTAAACAAACACTCACTCCTCCTCCACGCCGTCCTCCTGGGGGGTCGGAGGTCGCGAGCAGACGACACACGTGTTCCCCAAACAGCGGAAACATGGCCGGCAGTAGACGCCTGCAAAAACAGCGTGTCATAAAAACAGAGCGTGGCGTCCGGGAGGGGCGGAGCCTGCACTGGATCCACAGTCATTGGTTGAGGCAAACAACGGTGTGATGATGTCATGGCTGATCTGTGTGTCACTAGTGTGTAACCAGTGTGTGTGTGTCACTAGATGAGGACGGTCTGTCCTCTGCAGGAGACACACGTGAACCAGGGACCCGCCTCCTCTGACACCGAGCAGCTGATTGGGCTGTGATGTCACTGTTCATGACATCATCGTTATCAGTCAATCAATCAGACTGACATTGGTCTCTACCTTTACATTGTGGGACATCACAGGCGGCCATGTCTTTGTCCCCCAGGCCTGTCCCGCAGGCCCGACAGCTGACAGAGGACAGACCCAGCAGGTGGGACAGGCGAGCTCCTCCCACCCTGAGACGGACACGTTTCATTAGGACGGGATTCAGGAGGAGAGAATCCGACATGAGGAGGCGACAGACTCGTACCGCAGCAGGAGGCTTGTGAGGCGTCCCGCCCCCTGCTGGCCAGGTGGACCCCCGGCAGCAGACCTCCTCAGGCCCTCCCCCTCGGCCCGCCTCTCATCCTGGATCAGCTGCCAAAGGAAGCGGATCCTCTCCTGAGGAGGACACAAACAAGGAGACAGCTTCAGCCCTCCTGGTCTCCTCCTCCTCGTTCTTCGTCTCGAGACGAACCGTCGGTTCCGTTCAGACATCGAGACGAACCGTCGGTTCCGTTCAGACATCGAGACGAACCGTCGGTTCCGTTCAAAGACATCGAGACGAACCGTCGGTTCCGTTCAGACATCAAGACACGAGAAGACAAGCTGCATTTTAAAAGAAAGATAAAAGCTTCCAGAGGAGTCGGGAAACAAAGTCCATGTTAAACACCTACGAAGCACCTAAAGACACACAGAGACACACAGAGACACACAGAGACACACAGAGACACACAGAGACACACAGAGACGGATAAGACACACAGAGACACACAGAGACACACAGAGACGGATAAGACACACAGAGACACACAGAGACACACAGAGACACACAGAGACACACAGACACACACAGACACACAGAGACACACAGAGACACACAGAGACACGCAGAGACACGCAGAGACACGCAGAGACACACAGAGACACACAGACACACAGAGACACACAGAGACACACAGAGACACACAGAGACACACAGAGACACACAGAGACACACAGAGACACACAGAGACACACAGAGACACACAGAGACACACAGAGACACACAGAGACACGCAGAGACGGATAAGACACACAGAGACACACAGAGACACACAGAGACGGATAAGACACACAGAGACACACAGAGACACACAAAGACACACAGAGACACACACAGACACACAAAGACACACAGAGACACACAAAGACACAGAGACACACAGAGACACACAGAGACACACAGAGACACACAAAGACACACAGAGACACACAGAGACACACAGAGACACACAGAGACACACAGAGACACGCAGAGACACACAGAGACACACAGAGACACACAGAGACACGCAGAGACACGCAGAGACGGATAAGACACACAGAGACACACAGAGACACGCAGAGACACACAGAGACACACAGAGACACACAGAGACACGCAGAGACACACAGAGACGGATAAGACACACAGAGACACACAGAGACACACAAAGACACACAGAGACACACACAGACACACAGAGACACACAGAGACACACAGACACACAGAGACACACAGAGACGGATAAGACACACAGAGACACACAGAGACACACAAAGACACACAGAGACACACACAGACACACACAGACACACAGAGACACACAGACACGCAGAGACACACAGAGACACACAGAGACACACAGAGACACGCAGAGACACGCAGAGACGGATAAGACACACAGAGACACGCAGAGACACGCAGAGACACGCAGAGACACACAGAGACACACAGAGACACACAGAGACACACACAGAGACACACAGAGACACACAGAGACACACAGAGACACACAGAGACACACAGAGACACGCAGAGACACGCAGAGACGGATAAGACACACAGAGACACACACAGACACACAGAGACACACAGAGACACACAGAGACACACAAAGACACACAGAGACACACAGAGACACACAGAGACACACACAGACACACAGAGACACACAGAGACACACAAAGACACACAGAGACACACAAAGACACACAGAGACACACAGAGACACACAGAGACACACAGAGACACACAGAGACACACACAGACACACACAGACACACAGACACACAGAGACACACAGAGACACACAAAGACACACAGAGACACACAAAGACACACAAAGACACACAGAGACACAGAGACACACAGAGACACACAGAGACACACAGAGACACACAGAGACACACAGAGACACACAGACACACAGAGACACACAAAGACACACAGAGACACACAAAGACACACAGAGACACACAGAGACACACAGAGACACACAGAGACACACAAAGACACAGAGAGACACACAGAGACACAGAGACACACAGAGACACACAGAGACACACAAAGACACAGAGACACACAGAGACACACAAAGACACAGAGACACACAAAGACACACAGAGACACACAGAGACACACAGATACACACACAGAGACACACAAAGACACACAAAGACACAGAGACACACAGAGACACACAGAGACACACAGAGACACACAGAGACACAGAGACACACAAAGACACAGAGACACACAAAGACACACAGACACACAGAGACACACAAAGACACACAGAGACACACAAAGACACACAGAGACACACAGACACACACAAAGACACACAGAGACACACAGAGACACACAGAGACACACAGAGACACACAGAGACACACACAGACACACAGAGACACACAGAGACACACAGAGACACACAGAGACACACAGAGACACGCAGAGACACAGAGACGGATAAGACACATGCGATTGTCTCTCGGTGGCAGCTCGAGTTGGAGGATCAGGTGGCGTGTTGAAGGAGGCGGGGTCAGACTCTCCATAGACGTCTGGATCCTCCATGTTGACGACAACGCTCGCCGCTGATTGGACGAAGCTTCAGGTGATCCTTCGGTCTCTAAAGTCGAACCTGCTGAGATGTTTGCTTGGAAGCTGTGGACCGACTCAGACCAGAACCAGCAACCCGAGTCCTCTCTGAAGACACTCACCTGTCTGTCCATCAAACACACCTGCTGACTGGGAGCAGGATGGGGCGGGGCTTACAGGAGGCAAAGCTGCCCTCAGGCTGCTTCTCCAGGTTTAAGAAAGACTTCACCAAGGCCCAGCCGGAGGGTTCCCCCCTGGACCCCCCCGGGACCCCCCCGGGACCCCCCCAGACCCACCTGCTCCCTCTGTGGGTGGTACCAGGCACAGACCAGCCGTCTGCAGCGCCGCGCCGGTCCACTGACCACGGACACCAGCAGAGCCAGACCCAGCAGGAACCCTGGAGCACAAGGAGGTGGCTGAGGGGGAGGAGCCTGTACGGACCTGGAGCAGGACGCAGGTGTCGCGTCCCTCCTACCGAGGACGAAGACGCCGCCGGGGTCGGGCTCCGACGGCTCCGGGAGACACTTCCTGCTGATGACGGTGACATTTCCTCCCTGCAGGACGTTGAAGGACGCCGCCAGGTCTCTGAAGATGTCTGCAGCGTAACCCGAGCCGTTCACCTGCACCGCCACCGTCACCGGCGCTGCTGGACACAAGTCACCATGGTAACCAACAGGCCGGCATCGCACCCACAACAGCGCCGCGATCTCACCTCTGGCCACGACTTCCCCGTCCACCAGGCGGCGCACCTGATCCAGTATCCAGAACACCAGGAAGTCCAGCGCCACCAGCAGGCCGCCCATCACCAGGTGTCTGAGGACTGAGGCCACGCCCACCAACACGCCCCGCTGCTCTCGGGTCGTCAGGTGAAACGCCACTGCGAGATGGACGGATGCGTTTAGACCGGGCGGCGTCAGGCCTTCGGGCGAACGCCAACGTGCACACAGGTGTACCCACGCGGCCTGACGAAGGTCCTGGCTTCTCTGCGTGTGATTGGCAGGACTGAGACTCCGCCCCTCGAGGAAGCCCGTTGGTCGAAGTCTTCAAACTGAGCCGTGATGTAGACGTTATCAAAGTGGATGTCCCGGAGATACCTGCGCCGGTAGCGCACCGCCCTGCCAACGCAGACATGCTACCATGCTACCATGCTACCATGCTACCATGCTAACGGCGCGTTCAGGTGCGGAGCAGGTAACGTGCACTGACTTCAGGAAGCACCAGGCGAGCAGCGCCAAGCTGCCGCACGCCAGCGGTCCGCTCAACATCTGGAACAGCTGCAGCTCCGAGGAAACCTCCTCCACGACGCTCTGGGTCACCTGCTGCAGCGACTGGCTGCTCGTAGCGCCCAGGTCAAAGGTCACGGAGGCCGAGACGTCGAAGTCAAACTCCTGCTTCATGCGCTCAAACGCTCTGACGGTGGCTGGAGGACAGACCGGACGTTCGGGGTCAGGGTCAGGGTCAGGGGTCAGGGTCAGGGTCAGGGTCAGGGTCACAGACTCACGCGCTGCCAGGCGTTTCCTCAGGTGGTCGGCGACGTAGGAAGGAATGACGCAGAAGAGTTGGCCGGCTGAAACAGAAGCTTCTTGAGACCTCAGCGGACGGCGACGCGCTAACGGCGGTCCCTGAACGCACCGCGGGGTTAACGGCGGTCCCTGAACGCACCGCGGGGTTAACGGCGGTCCCTGAACGCACCGCGGGGTTAACGGCGGTCCCTGAACGCACCGCGGGGTTAACGGCGGTCCCTGAACGCACCGCGGGGTTAACGGAGGTCCCTGAACGCACCGCGGGCGAGGCTGCACAGCGGCAGGAAGCCGTCCACCAGGCCGCACAGGAAGTCGAACTCGCCCAGCAGGGCGGCGCAGTCGGCTCGAGCCTCCGCAAACAGCGCCCGACACTTCCTGTACGGAGAGCCCAGCCTGGCGTTGCAGATGTCCCCGATGTCCACCAGGAAGTGAAGGGTGTTCCTCAGAGTACCGGCTGCAGGTCAGAGGTCAAACATGCTTGCTTCAGTTGAAAAATAAAACCTCTCCATGATCTCTACGATCCGCACAAGGCCTCTCAAAACCTCCCAGAACCCCCTCGTGGACACGTAGGACAAGTAGGACATGTAGGACGGTGAAGTGTCCTTCATAGAAGCTCCAAATGGGGGCAGGCCGGAGCAGACCCAAATCACAGACAGGTAGACGCAGTGACGACGGGTTAAACCGACGGGTTAAACCAGGCATGGGCAAACCCAGGCCCGGGGGCCATATGCGGCCCGTTGGTCTTTTTAATCCGGCCCGCCAAACTTGTCCAAATTATATCATTAAATAAAATTGTATAATAATTAAACCTGATTCATTTGACCTTTTCCCTGTAATGCTGCCTGTAAAAGGCCGAATCCTTTCATGTGTCATTTATATCAGCTCACAGAAACACTCCATCCATCTGTGCTTGGTCCGGCCCCTCTGCCAAATATTAGAACCTATTGTGGCCCGCGAGTCAAAAAGTTTGCCCCCCCCTGGGTTAAACCGACGGGTTAAACCGACGGGCTAAACCGACGGGCTAAACCGACGGGTTAAACCGACGGGCTAAACCGACGGGTTAAACCGACGGGTTAAACCGACGGGCTAAACCGAGGGGTTAACCCGACGGGTTAAACCGACGGGCTAAACCGACGGGTTAAACCGACGGGTTAAACCGACGGGCTAAACCGACGGGTTAAACCGACGGGTTAAACCGACGGGCTAAACCGACGGGTTAAACCGACGGGTTAAACCGACGGGCTAAACCGACGGGCTAAACCGACGGGTTAAACCGACGGGCTAAACCGACGGGTTAAACCGACGGGTTAAACCGACGGGCTAAACCGAGGGGTTAAACCGACGGGCTAAACCGACGGGTTAAACCGACGGGTTAAACCGACGGGCTAAACCGAGGGGTTAACCCGACGGGTTAA
>NW_027181009.1:0-21000 GCF_040956055.1 Brachionichthys hirsutus
GAACTGTCTGTTGATGCAGCACAGGAAATGCAGGGAGTAATCAGATTACATAACTCTAGTGCACAATATGACAGAGTATGTGACTGGGTCTTGTAATTTTCATGATGTAATGCTAAAACATTTTTTCTCCCCACTTCAGGCACCAAGGTAAAACCTTGCTGCACAGATCAATTCTCAAGGAACTGTCTGTTGATGCAGCACAGGAAATGCAGGGAGTAATCAGATTACATAACTCTAGTGCACAATATGACAGAGTATGTGACTGGGTCTTGCTATTTTCATGATGTAATGCTAAAACATTTTTTTTTTCCCCACTTCAGGCACCAAGGTAAAACCTTGCTGCACAGATCAATTCTCAAGGAACTGTCTGTTGATGCTGCACAGGAAATGCAGGGAGTAATCAGATTACATAACTCTAGTGCACAATATGACAGAGTATGTGACTGGGTCTTGTTATTTTCATGATGTAATGCTGAAACATTTTTTTTTCTCCCCACTTCAGGCACCAAGTTAAAACCTTGCTGCACAGATCAATTCTCAAGGAACTGTCTGTTGATGCAGCACAGGAAATGCAGGGAGTAATCAGATTACATAACTCTAGTGCACAATATGACAGAGTATGTGACTGGGTCTTGCTATTTTCGTGATGTAATGCTAAAACATTTTTTTTTCCCCACTTCAGGCACCAAGGTAAAACCTTGCTGCACAGATCAATTCTCAAGGAACTGTCTGTTGATGCAGCACAGGAAATGCAGGGAGTAATCAGATTACATAACTCTAGTGCACAATATGACAGAGTAGGTGACTGGGTCTTGTAATTTTCATGATGTAATGCTAAAACATTTTTTCTCCCCACTTCAGGCACCAAGGTAAAACCTTGCTGCACAGATCAATTCTCAAGGAACTGTCTGTTGATGCAGCACAGGAAATGCAGGGAGTAATCAGATTACATAACTCTAGTGCACAATATGACAGAGTATGTGACTGGGTCTTGCTATTTTCGTGATGTAATGCTAAAACATTTTTTTTTTCCCCACTTCAGGCACCAAGGTAAAACCTTGCTGCACAGATCAATTCTCAAGGAACTGTCTGTTGATGCAGCACAGGAAATGCAGGGAGTAATCAGATTACATAACTCTAGTGCACAATATGACAGAGTATGTGACTGGGTCTTGTTATTTTCATGATGTAATGCTAAAACAATTTTTTTCCCCCACTTCAGGCACCAAGGTAAAACCTTGCTGCACAGATCAATTCTCAAGGAACTGTCTGTTGATGCTGCACAGGAAATGCAGGGAGTAATCAGATTACATAACTCTAGTGCACAATATGACAGAGTATGTGACTGGGTCTTGCTATTTTCATGATGTAATTCTAAAACATTTTTTTTCCCCCACTTCAGGCACCAAGGTAAAACCTTGCTGCACAGATCAATTCTCAAGGAACTGTCTGTTGATGCTGCACAGGAAATGCAGGGAGTAATCAGATTACATAACTCTAGTGCACAATATGACAGAGTATGTGACTGGGTCTTGCTATTTTCATGATGTAATGCTAAAACATTGTTTTTTTCCCCACTTCAGGCACCAAGGTAAAACCTTGCTGCACAGATCAATTCTCAAGGAACTGTCTGTTGATGCTGCACAGGAAATGCAGGGAGTAATCAGATTACATAACTCTAGTGCACAATATGACAGAGTATGTGACTGGGTCTTGCTATTTTCATGATGTAATTCTAAAACATTTTTTCCCCCCACTTCAGGCACCAAGGTAAAGCCTTGCTGCACAGATCAATTCTCAAGGAACTGTCTGTTGATGCAGCACAGGAAATGCAGGGAGTAATCAGATTACATAACTCTTGTGCACAATATGACAGAGTATGTGACTGGGTCTTGTTATTTTCATGATGTAATGCTAAAACATTTTTTCTCCCCACTTCAGGCACCAAGGTAAAACCTTGCTGCACAGATCAATTCTCAAGGAACTGTCTGTTGATGCAGCACAGGAAATGCAGGGAGTAATCAGATTACATAACTCTAGTGCACAATATGACAGAGTATGTGACTGGGTCTTGCTATTTTCATGACGTAATGCCAAAACTATTTTTTTTTTCCACTTCAGGCACCAAGGTAAAACCTTGCTGCACAGATCAATTCTCAAGGAACTGTCTGTTGATGCAGCACAGGAAATGCAGGGAGTAATCAGATTACATAACTCTAGTGCACAATATGACAGAGTAGGTGACTGGGTCTTGCTATTTTCATGATGTAATGCAAAAATGTTTTTTTTCCCCCACTTCAGGCACCAAGGTAAAACCTTGCTGCACAGATCAATTCTCAAGGAACTGTCTGTTGATTCAACACAGGAAATGCAGGGAGTAATCAGATTACATAACTCTAGTGCACAATATGACAGAGTATGTGACTGGGTCTTGTTATTTTCATGATGTAATGCTAAAACATTTTTTCTCCCCACTTCAGGCACCAAGGTAAAACCTTGCTGCACAGATCAATTCTCAAGGAACTGTCTGTTGATGCTGCACAGGAAATGCAGGGAGTAATCAGATTACATAACTCTAGTGCACAATATGACAGAGTATGTGACTGGGTCTTGTTATTTTCATGATGTAATGCTGAAACATTTTTTTTTCTCCCCACTTCAGGCACCAAGGTAAAACCTTGCTGCACAGATCAATTCTCAAGGAACTGTCTGTTGATTCAGCACAGGAAATGCAGGGAGTAATCAGATTACATAACTCTAGTGCACAATATGACAGAGTATGTGACTGGGTTTTGCTATTTTCATGATGTAATGCCAAAACTATTTTTTTTTTCCACTTCAGGCACCAAGGTAAAGCCTTGCTGCACAGATCAATTCTCAAGGAACTGTCTGTTGATGCAGCACAGGAAATGCAGGGAGTAATCAGATTACATAACTCTTGTGCACAATATGACAGAGTATGTGACTGGGTCTTGTTATTTTCATGATGTAATGCTAAAACATTTTTTCTCCCCACTTCAGGCACCAAGGTAAAGCCTTGCTGCACAGATCAATTCTCAAGGAACTGTCTGTTGATGCTGCACAGGAAATGCAGGGAGTAATCAGATTACATAACTCTAGTGCACAATATGACAGAGTATGTGACTGGGTCTTGTTATTTTCATGATGTAATGCTAAAACAATTTTTTTCCCCCACTTCAGGCACCAAGGTAAAACCTTGCTGCACAGATCAATTCTCAAGGAACTGTCTGTTGATGCAGCACAGGAAATGCAGGGAGTAATCAGATTACATAACTCTAGTGCACAATATGACAGAGTATGTGACTGGGTCTTGCTATTTTCGTGATGTAATGCTAAAACATTTTTTTTTCCCCACTTCAGGCACCAAGGTAAAACCTTGCTGCACAGATCAATTCTCAAGGAACTGTCTGTTGATGCAGCACAGGAAATGCAGGGAGTAATCAGATTACATAACTCTAGTGCACAATATGACAGAGTATGTGACTGGGTCTTGTAATTTTCATGATGTAATGCTAAAACATTTTTTCTCCCCACTTCAGGCACCAAGGTAAAACCTTGCTGCACAGATCAATTCTCAAGGAACTGTCTGTTGATGCAGCACAGGAAATGCAGGGAGTAATCAGATTACATAACTCTAGTGCACAATATGACAGAGTATGTGACTGGGTCTTGCTATTTTCGTGATGTAATGCTAAAACATTTTTTTTTTCCCCACTTCAGGCACCAAGGTAAAACCTTGCTGCACAGATCAATTCTCAAGGAACTGTCTGTTGATGCAGCACAGGAAATGCAGGGAGTAATCAGATTACATAACTCTAGTGCACAATATGACAGAGTATGTGACTGGGTCTTGTTATTTTCATGATGTAATGCTAAAACAATTTTTTTCCCCCACTTCAGGCACCAAGGTAAAACCTTGCTGCACAGATCAATTCTCAAGGAACTGTCTGTTGATGCTGCACAGGAAATGCAGGGAGTAATCAGATTACATAACTCTAGTGCACAATATGACAGAGTATGTGACTGGGTCTTGCTATTTTCATGATGTAATTCTAAAACATTTTTTTTCCCCCACTTCAGGCACCAAGGTAAAACCTTGCTGCACAGATCAATTCTCAAGGAACTGTCTGTTGATGCTGCACAGGAAATGCAGGGAGTAATCAGATTACATAACTCTAGTGCACAATATGACAGAGTATGTGACTGGGTCTTGCTATTTTCATGATGTAATGCTAAAACATTGTTTTTTTCCCCACTTCAGGCACCAAGGTAAAACCTTGCTGCACAGATCAATTCTCAAGGAACTGTCTGTTGATGCTGCACAGGAAATGCAGGGAGTAATCAGATTACATAACTCTAGTGCACAATATGACAGAGTATGTGACTGGGTCTTGCTATTTTCATGATGTAATGCTAAAACATTGTTTTTTTCCCCACTTCAGGCACCAAGGTAAAACCTTGCTGCACAGATCAATTCTCAAGGAACTGTCTGTTGATGCTGCACAGGAAATGCAGGGAGTAATCAGATTACATAACTCTAGTGCACAATATGACAGAGTATGTGACTGGGTCTTGCTATTTTCATGATGTAATTCTAAAACATTTTTTCCCCCCACTTCAGGCACCAAGGTAAAGCCTTGCTGCACAGATCAATTCTCAAGGAACTGTCTGTTGATGCAGCACAGGAAATGCAGGGAGTAATCAGATTACATAACTCTTGTGCACAATATGACAGAGTATGTGACTGGGTCTTGTTATTTTCATGATGTAATGCTAAAACATTTTTTCTCCCCACTTCAGGCACCAAGGTAAAACCTTGCTGCACAGATCAATTCTCAAGGAACTGTCTGTTGATGCTGCACAGGAAATGCAGGGAGTAATCAGATTACATAACTCTAGTGCACAATATGACAGAGTATGTGACTGGGTCTTGTTATTTTCATGATGTAATGCTAAAACAATTTTTTTCCCCCACTTCAGGCACCAAGGTAAAACCTTGCTGCACAGATCAATTCTCAAGGAACTGTCTGTTGATGCAGCACAGGAAATGCAGGGAGTAATCAGATTACATAACTCTAGTGCACAATATGACAGAGTATGTGACTGGGTCTTGCTATTTTCGTGATGTAATGCTAAAACATTTTTTTTTCCCCACTTCAGGCACCAAGGTAAAACCTTGCTGCACAGATCAATTCTCAAGGAACTGTCTGTTGATGCAGCACAGGAAATGCAGGGAGTAATCAGATTACATAACTCTAGTGCACAATATGACAGAGTATGTGACTGGGTCTTGTAATTTTCATGATGTAATGCTAAAACATTTTTTCTCCCCACTTCAGGCACCAAGGTAAAACCTTGCTGCACAGATCAATTCTCAAGGAACTGTCTGTTGATGCAGCACAGGAAATGCAGGGAGTAATCAGATTACATAACTCTAGTGCACAATATGACAGAGTATGTGACTGGGTCTTGCTATTTTCGTGATGTAATGCTAAAACATTTTTTTTTTCCCCACTTCAGGCACCAAGGTAAAACCTTGCTGCACAGATCAATTCTCAAGGAACTGTCTGTTGATGCAGCACAGGAAATGCAGGGAGTAATCAGATTACATAACTCTAGTGCACAATATGACAGAGTATGTGACTGGGTCTTGTTATTTTCATGATGTAATGCTAAAACAATTTTTTTCCCCCACTTCAGGCACCAAGGTAAAACCTTGCTGCACAGATCAATTCTCAAGGAACTGTCTGTTGATGCTGCACAGGAAATGCAGGGAGTAATCAGATTACATAACT
This sequence comes from Brachionichthys hirsutus, assembly GCF_040956055.1. Classification (NCBI taxonomy): domain Eukaryota; kingdom Metazoa; phylum Chordata; class Actinopteri; order Lophiiformes; family Brachionichthyidae; genus Brachionichthys; species Brachionichthys hirsutus. The sequence goes on from NW_027181009.1 coordinate 5,817, forward strand.
CTAGTGCACAATATGACAGAGTATGTGACTGGGTCTTGCTATTTTCATGATGTAATTCTAAAACATTTTTTTTCCCCCACTTCAGGCACCAAGGTAAAACCTTGCTGCACAGATCAATTCTCAAGGAACTGTCTGTTGATGCTGCACAGGAAATGCAGGGAGTAATCAGATTACATAACTCTAGTGCACAATATGACAGAGTATGTGACTGGGTCTTGCTATTTTCATGATGTAATGCTAAAACATTGTTTTTTTCCCCACTTCAGGCACCAAGGTAAAACCTTGCTGCACAGATCAATTCTCAAGGAACTGTCTGTTGATGCTGCACAGGAAATGCAGGGAGTAATCAGATTACATAACTCTAGTGCACAATATGACAGAGTATGTGACTGGGTCTTGCTATTTTCATGATGTAATGCTAAAACATTGTTTTTTTCCCCACTTCAGGCACCAAGGTAAAACCTTGCTGCACAGATCAATTCTCAAGGAACTGTCTGTTGATGCTGCACAGGAAATGCAGGGAGTAATCAGATTACATAACTCTAGTGCACAATATGACAGAGTATGTGACTGGGTCTTGCTATTTTCATGATGTAATTCTAAAACATTTTTTCCCCCCACTTCAGGCACCAAGGTAAAGCCTTGCTGCACAGATCAATTCTCAAGGAACTGTCTGTTGATGCAGCACAGGAAATGCAGGGAGTAATCAGATTACATAACTCTTGTGCACAATATGACAGAGTATGTGACTGGGTCTTGTTATTTTCATGATGTAATGCTAAAACATTTTTTCTCCCCACTTCAGGCACCAAGGTAAAACCTTGCTGCACAGATCAATTCTCAAGGAACTGTCTGTTGATGCAGCACAGGAAATGCAGGGAGTAATCAGATTACATAACTCTAGTGCACAATATGACAGAGTATGTGACTGGGTCTTGCTATTTTCATGACGTAATGCCAAAACTATTTTTTTTTTCCACTTCAGGCACCAAGGTAAAACCTTGCTGCACAGATCAATTCTCAAGGAACTGTCTGTTGATGCAGCACAGGAAATGCAGGGAGTAATCAGATTACATAACTCTAGTGCACAATATGACAGAGTAGGTGACTGGGTCTTGCTATTTTCATGATGTAATGCAAAAATGTTTTTTTTCCCCCACTTCAGGCACCAAGGTAAAACCTTGCTGCACAGATCAATTCTCAAGGAACTGTCTGTTGATTCAACACAGGAAATGCAGGGAGTAATCAGATTACATAACTCTAGTGCACAATATGACAGAGTATGTGACTGGGTCTTGTTATTTTCATGATGTAATGCTAAAACATTTTTTCTCCCCACTTCAGGCACCAAGGTAAAACCTTGCTGCACAGATCAATTCTCAAGGAACTGTCTGTTGATGCTGCACAGGAAATGCAGGGAGTAATCAGATTACATAACTCTAGTGCACAATATGACAGAGTATGTGACTGGGTCTTGTTATTTTCATGATGTAATGCTGAAACATTTTTTTTTCTCCCCACTTCAGGCACCAAGGTAAAACCTTGCTGCACAGATCAATTCTCAAGGAACTGTCTGTTGATTCAGCACAGGAAATGCAGGGAGTAATCAGATTACATAACTCTAGTGCACAATATGACAGAGTATGTGACTGGGTTTTGCTATTTTCATGATGTAATGCCAAAACTATTTTTTTTTTCCACTTCAGGCACCAAGGTAAAGCCTTGCTGCACAGATCAATTCTCAAGGAACTGTCTGTTGATGCAGCACAGGAAATGCAGGGAGTAATCAGATTACATAACTCTTGTGCACAATATGACAGAGTATGTGACTGGGTCTTGTTATTTTCATGATGTAATGCTAAAACATTTTTTCTCCCCACTTCAGGCACCAAGGTAAAGCCTTGCTGCACAGATCAATTCTCAAGGAACTGTCTGTTGATGCTGCACAGGAAATGCAGGGAGTAATCAGATTACATAACTCTAGTGCACAATATGACAGAGTATGTGACTGGGTCTTGTTATTTTCATGATGTAATGCTAAAACAATTTTTTTCCCCCACTTCAGGCACCAAGGTAAAACCTTGCTGCACAGATCAATTCTCAAGGAACTGTCTGTTGATTCAGCACAGGAAATGCAGGGAGTAATCAGATTACATAACTCTAGTGCACAATATGACAGAGTATGTGACTGGGTCTTGCTATTTTCATGATGTAATGCTAAAACATTTTTTCTCCCCACTTCAGGCACCAAGGTAAAGCCTTGCTGCACAGATCAATTCTCAAGGAACTGTCTGTTGATGCTGCACAGGAAATGCAGGGAGTAATCAGATTACATAACTCTAGTGCACAATATGACAGAGTATGTGACTGGGTCTTGTTATTTTCATGATGTAATGCTAAAACAATTTTTTTTCCCCCACTTCAGGCACCAAGGTAAAACCTTGCTGCACAGATCAATTCTCAAGGAACTGTCTGTTGATTCAGCACAGGAAATGCAGGGAGTAATCAGATTACATAACTCTAGTGCACAATATGACAGAGTATGTGACTGGGTCTTGCTATTTTCATGATGTAATTCTAAAACATTTTTTTTCCCCCACTTCAGGCACCAAGGTAAAACCTTGCTGCACAGATCAATTCTCAAGGAACTGTCTGTTGATGCAGCACAGGAAATGCAGGGAGTAATCAGATTACATAACTCTAGTGCACAATATGACAGAGTATGTGACTGGGTCTTGCTATTTTCATGATGGAATGCTAAAACATTTTTTTTTTCCCCACTTCAGGCACCAAGGTAAAACCTTGCTGCACAGATCAACTCTCAAGGAACTGTCTGTTGATGCAGCACAGGAAATGCAGGGAGTAATCAGATTACATAACTCTAGTGCACAATATGACAGAGTATGTGACTGGGTCTTGCTATTTTCGTGATGTAATGCTAAAACATTTTTTTTTTCCCCACTTCAGGCACCAAGGTAAAACCTTGCTGCACAGATCAATTCTCAAGGAACTGTCTGTTGATGCAGCACAGGAAATGCAGGGAGTAATCAGATTACATAACTCTTGTGCACAATATGACAGAGTTTGTGACTGGGTCTTGCTATTTTCATGATATAATGCAAAAATGTTTTTTTCCCCCACTTCAGGCACCAAGGTAAAACCTTGCTGCACAGATCAACTCTCAAGGAACTGTCTGTTGATGCAGCACAGGAAATGCAGGGAGTAATCAGATTACATAACTCTAGTGCACAATATGACAGAGTATGTGACTGGGTCTTGCTATTTTCATGATGGAATGCTAAAACATTTTTTTTTTTTCCACTTCAGGCACCAAGGTAAAACCTTGCTGCACAGATCAACTCTCAAGGAACTGTCTGTTGATGCAGCACAGGAAATGCAGGGAGTAATCAGATTACATAACTCTAGTGCACAATATGACAGAGTATGTGACTGGGTCTTGCTATTTTCATGATGTAATACTAAAACATTTTTTCCCCCCACTTCAGGCACCAAGGTAAAACCTTGCTGCACAGATCAATTCTCAAGGAATTGTCTGTTGATGCAGCACAGGAAATGCAGGGAGTAATCAGATTACATAACTCTAGTGCACAATATGACAGAGTATGTGACTGGGTCTTGCTATTTTCGTGATGTAATGCTAAAACATTTTTTTTTTCCCCACTTCAGGCACCAAGGTAAAACCTTGCTGCACAGATCAATTCTCAAGGAACTGTCTGTTGATGCAGCACAGGAAATGCAGGGAGTAATCAGATTACATAACTCTAGTGCACAATATGACAGAGTATGTGACTGGGTCTTGTTATTTTCATGATGGAATGCTAAAACATTGTTTTTTTCCCCACTTCAGGAACCAAGGTAAAACCTTGCTGCACAGATCAATTCTCAAGGAACTGTCTGTTGATGCAGCACAGGAAATGCAGGGAGTAATCAGATTACATAACTCTAGTGCACAATATGACAGAGTATGTGACTGGGTCTTGCTATTTTCATGATGTAATGCTAAAACACATTTTTTTCCCCCCACTTCAGGCACCAAGGTAAAACCTTGCTGCACAGATCAATTCTCAAGGAACTGTCTGTTGATGCTGCACAGGAAATGCAGGGAGTAATCAGATTACATAACTCTAGTGCACAATATGACAGAGTATGTGACTGGGTCTTGCTATTTTCATGATGTAATTCTAAAACATTTTTTTTTCCCCCACTTCAGGCACCAAGGTAAAACCTTGCTGCACAGATCAATTCTCAAGGAACTGTCTGTTGATGCAGCACAGGAAATGCAGGGAGTAATCAGATTACATAACTCTAGTGCACAATATGACAGAGTATGTGACTGGGTCTTGTAATTTTCATGATGTAATGCTAAAACATTTTTTCTCCCCACTTCAGGCACCAAGGTAAAACCTTGCTGCACAGATCAATTCTCAAGGAACTGTCTGTTGATGCAGCACAGGAAATGCAGGGAGTAATCAGATTACATAATTCTAGTGCACAATATGACAGAGTATGTGACTGGGTCTTGTTATTTTCATGATGGAATGCTAAAACATTGTTTTTTTCCCCACTTCAGGCACCAAGGTAAAACCTTGCTGCACAGATCAACTCTCAAGGAACTGTCTGTTGATGCAGCACAGGAAATGCAGGGAGTAATCAGATTACATAACTCTAGTGCACAATATGACAGAGTATGTGACTGGGTCTTGCTATTTTCATGATGTAATTCTAAAACATTTTTTTTCCCCACTTCAGGCACCAAGGTAAAACCTTGCTGCACAGATCAATTCTCAAGGAACTGTCTGTTGATGCAGCACAGGAAATGCAGGGAGTAATCAGATTACATAACTCTTGTGCACAATATGACAGAGTATGTGACTGGGTCTTGTTATTTTCATGATGTAATGCTGAAACATTTTTTTTTCTCCCCACTTCAGGCACCAAGGTAAAACCTTGCTGCACAGATCAATTCTCAAGGAACTGTCTGTTGATTCAGCACAGGAAATGCAGGGAGTAATCAGATTACATAACTCTAGTGCACAACATGACAGAGTATGTGACTGGGTTTTGCTATTTTCATGATGTAATGCCAAAACTATTTTTTTTTTACACTTCAGGCACCAAGGTAAAGCCTTGCTGCACAGATCAATTCTCAAGGAACTGTCTGTTGATGCAGCACAGGAAATGCAGGGAGTAATCAGATTACATAACTCTTGTGCACAATATGACAGAGTATGTGACTGGGTCTTGTTATTTTCATGATGTAATGCTAAAACATTTTTTCTCCCCACTTCAGGCACCAAGGTAAAACCTTGCTGCACAGATCAATTCTCAAGGAACTGTCTGTTGATGCAGCACAGGAAATGCAGGGAGTAATCAGATTACATAACTCTAGTGCACAATATGACAGAGTATGTGACTGGGTTTTGCTATTTTCATGATGTAATGCTAAAACAATTTTTTTCCCCACTTCAGGCACCAAGGTAAAGCCTTGCTGCACAGATCAATTCTCAAGGAACTGTCTGTTGATGCTGCACAGGAAATGCAGGGAGTAATCAGATTACATAACTCTAGTGCACAATATGACAGAGTATGTGACTGGGTCTTGTTATTTTCATGATGTAATGCTGAAACATTTTTTTTTTCCACTTCAGGCACCAAGGTAAAGCCTTGCTGCACAGATCAATTCTCAAGGAACTGTCTGTTGATTCAGCACAGGAAATGCAGAGAGTAATCAGATTACATAACTCTAGTGCACAATATGACAGAGTATGTGACTGGGTCTTGTTATTTTCAGGATGTAATGCTAAAACAATTTTTTTTCCCCCACTTCAGGCACCAAGGTAAAACCTTGCTGCACAGATCAATTCTCAAGGAACTGTCTGTTGATTCAGCACAGGAAATGCAGGGAGTAATCAGATTACATAACTCCAGTGCACAATATGACAGAGTATGTGACTGGGTCTTGTTATTTTCATGATGTAATGCTGAAACATTTTTTTTCTCCCCACTTCAGGCACCAAGGTAAAACCTTGCTGCACAGATCAATTCTCAAGGAACTGTCTGTTGATTCAGCACAGGAAATGCAGGGAGTAATCAGATTACATAACTCCAGTGCACAATATGACAGAGTATGTGACTGGGTTTTGCTATTTTCATGATGTAATGCTGAAACATTTTTTTTTCCCCACTTCAGGCACCAAGGTAAAACCTTGCTGCACAGATCAATTCTCAAGGAACTGTCTGTTGATGCAGCACAGGAAATGCAGGGAGTAATCAGATTACATAACTCTAGTGCACAATATGACAGAGTATGTGACTGGGTTTTGCTATTTTCATGATGTAATGCCAAAACTATTTTTTTTTTCCACTTCAGGCACCAAGGTAAAACCTTGCTGCACAGATCAATTCTCAAGGAACTGTCTGTTGATTCAGCACAGGAAATGCAGGGAGTAATCAGATTACATAACTCTAGTGCACAATATGACAGAGTATGTGACTGGGTCTTGTTATTTTCATGATGTAATGCTGAAACATTTTTTTTCTCCCCACTTCAGGCACCAAGGTAAAACCTTGCTGCACAGATCAATTCTCAAGGAACTGTCTGTTGATGCTGCACAGGAAATGCAGGGAGTAATCAGATTACATAACTCTAGTGCACAATATGACAGAGTATGTGACTGGGTTTTGCTATTTTCATGATGTAATGCCAAAACTATTTTTTTTTTCCACTTCAGGCACCAAGGTAAAGCCTTGCTGCACAGATCAATTCTCAAGGAACTGTCTGTTGATGCTGCACAGGAAATGCAGGGAGTAATCAGATTACATAACTCTAGTGCACAATATGACAGAGTATGTGACTGGGTCTTGTAATTTTCATGATGTAATGCTAAAACATTTTTTCTCCCCACTTCAGGCACCAAGGTAAAACCTTGCTGCACAGATCAATTCTCAAGGAACTGTCTGTTGATGCTGCACAGGAAATGCAGGGAGTAATCAGATTACATAACTCTAGTGCACAATATGACAGAGTATGTGACTGGGTTTTGCTATTTTCATGATGTAATGCTGAAACATTTTTTTCCCCACTTCAGGCACCAAGGTAAAACCTTGCTGCACAGATCAATTCTCAAGGAACTGTCTGTTGATTCAGCACAGGAAATGCAGGGAGTAATCAGATTACATAACTCTTGTGCACAATATGACAGAGTATGTGACTGGGTCTTGTAATTTTCATGATGTAATGCTAAAACATTTTTTCTCCCCACTTCAGGCACCAAGGTAAAACCTTGCTGCACAGATCAATTCTCAAGGAACTGTCTGTTGATGCTGCACAGGAAATGCAGGGAGTAATCAGATTACATAACTCTAGTGCACAATATGACAGAGTATGTGACTGGGTTTTGCTATTTTCATGATGTAATGCTGAAACATTTTTTTCCCCACTTCAGGCACCAAGGTAAAACCTTGCTGCACAGATCAATTCTCAAGGAACTGTCTGTTGATGCTGCACAGGAAATGCAGGGAGTAATCAGATTACATAACTCTAGTGCACAATATGACAGAGTATGTGACTGGGTCTTGTTATTTTCATGATGTAATTCCAAAACTATTTTTTTTTCCACTTCAGGCACCAAGGTAAAGCCTTGCTGCACAGATCAATTCTCAAGGAACTGTCTGTTGATTCAGCACAGGAAATGCAGGGAGTAATCAGATTACATAACTCTTGTGCACAATATGACAGAGTATGTGACTGGGTCTTGTTATTTTCATGATGTAATGCTGAAACATTTTTTTTTCTCCCCACTTCAGGCACCAAGGTAAAACCTTGCTGCACAGATCAATTCTCAAGGAACTGTCTGTTGATTCAGCACAGGAAATGCAGGGAGTAATCAGATTACATAACTCTAGTGCACAATATGACAGAGTATGTGACTGGGTTTTGCTATTTTCATGATGTAATGCTAAAACAATTTTTTTCGCCACTTCAGGCACCAAGGTAAAGCCTTGCTGCACAGATCAATTCTCAAGGAACTGTCTGTTGATGCAGCACAGGAAATGCAGGGAGTAATCAGATTACATAACTCTAGTGCACAATATGACAGAGTATGTGACTGGGTCTTGTTATTTTTATGATGTAATGCTAAAACAATTTTTTTCCCCCCCACTTCAGGCACCAAGGTAAAACCTTGCTGCACAGATCAATTCTCAAGGAACTGTCTGTTGATGCTGCACAGGAAATGCAGGGAGTAATCAGATTACATAACTCTAGTGCACAATATGACAGAGTACGTGACTGGGTTTTGCTATTTTCATGATGTAATGCTAAAACATTGTTTTTTTCCCCACTTCAGGCACCAAGGTAAAACCTTGCTGCACAGATCAATTCTCAAGGAACTGTCTGTTGATTCAACACAGGAAATGCAGGGAGTAATCAGATTACATAACTCTAGTGCACAATATGACAGAGTATGTGACTGGGTCTTCTTATTTTCATGATGTAATGCTAAAACAATTTTTTTTCCCCCCACTTCAGGCACCAAGGTAAAACCTTGCTGCACAGATCAATTCTCAAGGAACTGTCTGTTGATGCAGCACAGGAAATGCAGGGAGTAATCAGATTACATAACTCTAGTGCACAATATGACAGAGTATGTGACTGGGTTTTGCTATTGTATTGGCAATAGAATAATTACTAAGCATAATGACAATTATATAATTGATAATTGCAAAAGCAATCAAGTAATCATTAAGTGGAGATTGAACAATGTTAAGTAACTGATCTACAGGGACGGTTAGTAGGACAATAACTGTCTGCAGAGGTTCCCATTTACGCTTCACAGAAAGACCTTCGTGTGCGGCAGAGTTTTCGTGATAAACAGTTCTGGACTGCGTCTCCGTGTTTGACACTTAGTCTCCGTGTTTGACACTTAGAAATTATGACTTCCTCCCACATTGTTACTTAGCGTTTCCCTTGTATAAACACCTGCCTACTGTTCCAAGAACCAAAGAATGTGTGCCTATATAAGCGAGATGTGCTCACTGCCCTTGGCTTCAGTCGGACAACCGGTGTTCTGCTTGTCTAGCTGAAGTCCCAAAGCTTTGGTAGAATAATAAAGACCAATCTCACATAATCATGTGTCTTTATTATACATTTATTTAAAGTAACAGAAAACTGCCAACACAACTTGGTGTCAGAAGTGGGATGCCCTGGCTGGCCGCCGGAGTCTGGGTGAACAGTGAAGGCCACCAGGTCTGTAGCAGATCTGCCTCTGAGTCCGATCGGCGTTACGGAGAGAGGACTGTTCACGCTGACTTCTGGTCGCCACCACGGGTCTAAATAAAAGAAAAAGGAAGCCTCCAACGATTTACTGGTAAGAAAAATTTAATGTTTACACTTGTTAACTGCTTTCCATTTTTCCTCATAATAATTGCTAGGGTATTGATGTCCAGACGAGACGCCGGTGTTTCAGGACTCCAAGTGATAAGTCCCCCGGGGCCTCTGAGTGAGAAAGGGGAAACGTCAGCAAGCTCGCTACGCACACAAAGTGGTAGCTGGAGATAGAGGCACTGCTCGCCCGAGGTATTCTGATTAGGTACTGAGTATCTGGCCGAGGCACTGTGCTCGTTGCTGACGGCCACTAGAGACGTCTAGTTGGTTATTGTGTATTGCTCGCCCGAGATATTCTGATTAGGTATTGAACATCTGGCCGAGGCAACCCGCCGGAGACGGGATCTTCAGGCGGCAGACAAATGAAGGATTCTGATGATCAGGTGGTCTGGACATCACCAATAATGTCGACATGCAAAGGAAATACGGTAAGGAAAGTGCTAACTGTTTCCCACATTTTGTATCTCGGTATGGCTTCCCGAACACTGGGAGCCTGAGTAGTCGCCAGCTGGCCGTTTTAAGAAGTAAGGTTGACCTGGAGAAAACTGTACTACTCCAGAAGAATTCGGTAAAGACTGCTGAATTGGCTGCATGGGAGGAACGTAATAAATGCCTTAAGATGTGGGAGACAGAGAGCCGCCTCCGTACGGAAAAAGGGAAACCAAAGGAAACATGGAAAGCAGAAATAACAGTGAATGATCAGGTAGCCAGAATTACCGAGGTAACTCCTAATCAAATCAATTTTGATTCTAAACCTGCAGCTTCCGTTCCCCCACCTTGTTCTAATAATAATCCCTTTCTTCCTCTCCTTTCTTCTCATCTCTATCCGAGTTTGGGACTCGCGGGTCCCTCTGGACCAGCACCGATGGGGGACTGGGCCCCACCTCCGCGCCGCCAAAGGCCGACAGCACCTCCGTCCACGGCTGCTCCACCGCCCCGTCTGCATCCTCCACCTGGCCTGCGACCCCCCCCCCCCCCCCTTCATGCCTACGTTCACACCAGTCTCATCGGGAGATGGGCTAATGATAGACTGACTGCTTGCGTGTGTGCGTCACGCCAAACATGCTGAAGCACAAGAAACTGAAGAAAAAAAAAAAGAAGAAAAAGACAGGGGGGAGCTGCATCTGCTTTGACCACACTGGATGTCCTGCAGTCGTCCAACGCTGCACTGACCACCATGCTCCAGACCAACATGCCTCCTTCAAGGGGACGCGGACCCCGGAGGGGCCCTCCTTTCAGTGATAACAGAAAGAGGGACTTCACCCCTTTTCCCCCTCCGGCCCATGGCTCTGATGTCTGCTTCCTCTGTGGAAACTTGGACACTGGGCTGCTGACTGTCCCCAACGACGGTGGAATGAAAGGCGGAATGATCGCCAATGGTTCCGAGGTGATGGTTTAGGCCGTGGTGGACGTGGAGGTGGCCCGGGATCCTTCGCTGCTGGCTCCGACTGACTGACCGTCGAACAGCCCTCGGACAGTGAGATGCACACACACACACACACGTTAGTATTGCCGGTTAAACCACAGGCACCTGCGAATGCTACTGGTGATGTTCATAACCCTTATGCCTTTTTAAGACATGCAGCTTATCAAACTTTGCCCTCAATTAATTACTTTTCTTGTTAATGACGTCGCTGTTCCCTTCCTTGTCGATACTGGTGCCACGCCTCAAGAGGAGAGATAGTGGCACAAATATCTATGTGCCTTTAATCATAATAATAATAATAATAATAATAATAATAATAATAATAATAATACTAATAATTAATAAAAAAAAGAAAAAAAAAAAAGAATGTGTATTCCGTTGGAAGCCATTACTCCTGTGATTGTTATTCTCTTACTGTTTGCTTCCTGCGCTTTACCATGTCTCAGGTCTATGTTACAAAAGATGATAGCATGCTAGGCTCAGAGGTTCGAGTTGGTTGATGTAATATGGTATAATATTATGTGATAAACGTGATAAATGTCTAAAAATGGGAAGCAGAAAGTTGATTCAGAAATATTAAGTCAATATGCAGGAACTAATTGTTTTCCTTTGCTCCACAAACTGCTCCACTGTGCTGGAGTTTGGCCCCCGCGGGTCACTCTGTTCCAGTCACTGAGGGTTGGGTGCCTCCTCCCACCGCCCACGACCAGAAGACATCAATCACCATCACCATCAGACCAGAGGTCCCCGTCCACCTCAGGGGGCACTCCACTGAGGGTCCAATGCCCCCCCCCCACCAGCCCACACTGCTCACTCGAGCACGATATGTGGGGCTAACAACAGACTGACCGATTGAATGTGCCACGTCAAACAAGAAGAAGAAGAAAGAGATGAAGAAAAAAGACTTTCCTCCAAAGAACATGCAACGCTCGATGTCCCAAGGCAGCGTGCCTCCCGTGAGAGGACGTCCCGTGGGCGACATCTTCAGGAACAAAGAAGAGAACGTGCTCTGATCCGTTGGAGGAGCGAAGACCCAGACATATGCTTCAATGGTGAACAGAGGGGACGCTGGATGAGGGAGTGACCGGAACCACTGAGGGACCGACGGAAGATACGGGGTGATCAACAGCGGTGTCGTGGATGAGGGGGCGGGGGTCCCTCCTTCTCTGTGGCTGGCTCGGATTGACTGACTGACGGATCGCCCTCCGGTTCACGTGAGATGCAAACACAAACACACACACAGCTCAACTGATGTTTAAACTTAATGATGCAAAGAGAGATGAGCTCAAACAGCAGCAACACACGTTAAAACACAAAGCTTATGAACAGCATCCTGTTGTTCTGTTATTGATGAATGGGATTAATGTTTTATGTTTAGTTGATTCTGATGCTGTGACACACAAACCTCTATCTAAGCTGTGATAAATGTTTTAGACTTAGAGTATCACAGAGTTTTTACGTATTCTTTATGTTCTGATTATTTTCGTTTGGTCATGATCTCATGACGCCTTCTTTGAAACAACTTTTTGTGATTCTAATGGCTTCGCCGCCATGACGCGCATGCGCCCCGACTGTCCTGACCACGGCTCTGACGCTGTGCCTCCTGACCTTTCTGACCCTTCCTGTTTGTTGACTGATGTCTCTCTGATGGTTGCACGTTCTTTGTTTGTATACAACTGGTCTTTGAATGACCCTGATGGTCAGATCTGGTTGAACTCTGTCATGCCCTTTATTGGCACGTCTCATTGTGTCATGTCCGCCTCTGCCCTACATTGCACCACACACGTGACTCATGGTCCGGACCTAGACTTTGAAACTTTTTTTTTATGTTTCTGTCATTTCTGACATGCTTTCTGTGACTGATGCGTTCTTTAATTCTATGTTCACCGCGGTTGTGGTGAATCTCAATCCTGTTCAGCTACAATTTTTTTGGTGTCGCCTTTTCTTTTCCTCACATCTCAGTATCAAGACATGGGAGCCTTCACTGGAAGGATTTGGGCCTCTTTGTGAACACTGCTGTGGCGGCCACTGACTGGTCAGCTCCAAATACCGATGGTGTCCGTTTCTCCGCCTCCTGCCAAACGTTCAGGTTTCCTTTGTCCTCCTGTGTCTCTTCTCTGAGAACTGTCACGCTCTCCGCAGCCATTTCTCCTGTTCTCCTCTGCCCAGCTGTGGATCCTCTGAGTGTGTCTCCCCTCCTCTCTCGAGTTCCCCCCTCACTCTGGGCTGCCCATAAACATGATATCGGCCTGATAAGGAACTGTCAGCCTGTCTCCCTCATCCCTAAATCTTCTTTCCACACCGGGCGACGCCTGCGAGGGCCTCCCTTGTTAATGTAGTTTGGCTCGGCCCTGATGAGATGCCGTGCCTCCCTCGGAACCTGTTTTTGCCCTGTGCTAAATTGACCCATGGGTTTGACCATGTGTCAAAGGGGAGGATGTGTTGCTTTCAAATTTGGTTGAAGCACAAAGAAACAAAGTGCTTCAGCGATGGAGAAAATGATTCTATCTGACAATGGTTCAACAATGACTAACAAAATGCTTTCAGAACTCAGTGACAGACTCAAGTTGGACCTGAAGACACACTACAGTTACCAGACGCACTCTGGTGGCGCTGTAGAACGAAACAACGCCACACTGAACGAAGTTATGTTGGAATTATCCTGGATTAAACGTTTACCTTTGGTACTGACGCAATTACGGATGAGAACTAAACCACAGCATAATCCGTTGTCGCCAATTGAGGTGTTGGTTGGACGACCTCCAGACACTGGACTGGTTCCTATTGCCAAGCACACTGTGTGATGATGCACTGACCCAATACTGCATGAATCTGACGCAGGTACTGAGAGACCAAAGAGAGAGGACGTGTCGTCTTGCCAGCAGCAGCAGCAGATGCTCCTGCCTGAACATCGGATCCAGAGACTTCGTGCGGGTAAAGAACACCCGACAAAAGTCCTGGACACACCAACAGTGACGGGATCCCTTCTAAGTTCAGCTGACGACCCACACGGCTGAAAAGTGACCCCTCAACACACGCTCCTCATGGAAGAAAAGAGTGATTGGTGAATAAAAACGCATCACTCCACCAACCCCTCAACACACGCTCCTCATGGAAGAAAAGAGTGATTGGTGAATAAAAACGCATCACTCCACCGACCCCTGTGCACAGCATCCTTCCTGATGCCGCTGCTTTTCGACCTCCTGCCCCTGCTTATCGCTCTCACCAACTTCGCTGGGCCGGAGAGGGACAGCACTACGAAGATACAGGACATTATACTCATCATTTCATGCATAACTCCTGGTGCCGTCGTTCTGTCATTCGAGAATCATGAGTTTTGCCTACATGTTTGAATTGTCTATGGTTCGCAGAGACCGCAACTATTTTGTATGGTGTATGATATCTCACTGCTTTTGGTTCTCTGTCCTATCTTCTTCATTTTTAGTGATCACTTTTAGATGTGATCAAAGGGGGAAATTGTATTGGCAATAGAATAATTACTAAGCATAATGACAATTATATAATTGATAATTGCAAAAGCAATCAAGTAATCATTAAGTGGAGATTGAACAATGTTAAGTAACTGATCTACAGGGACGGTTAGTAGGACAATAACTGTCTGCAGAGGTTCCCATTTACGCTTCACAGAAAGACCTTCGTGTGCGGCAGAGTTTTCGTGATAAACAGTTCTGGACTGCGTCTCCGTGTTTGACACTTAGTCTCCGTGTTTGACACTTAGAAATTATGACTTCCTCCCACATTGTTACTTAGCGTTTCCCTTGTATAAACACCTGCCTACTGTTCCAAGAACCAAAGAATGTGTGCCTATATAAGCGAGATGTGCTCACTGCCCTTGGCTTCAGTCAGACAACCGGTGTTCTGCTTGTCTAGCTGAAGTCCCAAAGCTTTGGTAGAATAATAAAGACCAATCTCACATAATCATGTGTCTTTATTATACATTTATTTAAAGTAACAGAAAACTGCCAACACACTATTTTCATGATGTAATGCCAAAACTATTTTTTTTTTCCACTTCAGGCACCAAGGTAAAACCTTGCTGCACAGATCAATTCTCAAGGAACTGTCTGTTGATTCAGCACAGGAAATGCAGGGAGTAATCAGATTACATAACTCTAGTGCACAATATGACAGAGTATGTGACTGGGTCTTGTTATTTTCATGATGTAATGCTGAAACATTTTTTTTCTCCCCACTTCAGGCACCAAGGTAAAACCTTGCTGCACAGATCAATTCTCAAGGAACTGTCTGTTGATGCAGCACAGGAAATGCAGGGAGTAATCAGATTACATAACTCTAGTGCACAATATGACAGAGTATGTGACTGGGTTTTG
>NW_027181010.1:0-20963 GCF_040956055.1 Brachionichthys hirsutus
ACCTGAGCATGTGAGATGGAAGGTATAAAATACACGAGGATATACTAATGCCATTGATATGAAAGTATAAAAACAATGTTCCATGATACCAGTGGTATCCATTAAGCGTTTTCTGTACACAACTGTGTGTTGCAAGTAAACCAACAATAAAGTTAAAATGCTCACAAACATTTGTGCTCGTCACTTACCTTAAGAAAAACGCAGATGGCTCATTCGGAACTCGGGCGACGCAGAAAGTAGATCTTCATAGAACTACTCTGAAAGGTGCTCTGAACGCGCAAGCCAAATGAACCCGGAAGCAGATTCAATTTCCGGGAATTATGGGATATGTGGTTCAATTATCACGTATTTATTTTTAAACAACTTCACGCATTCGAGGTCGTTTGTTAATGTCAACTTACTGTGAAACAAATTCCAAGGACATTTTTTAAATATTATTTTAATTGGTAGAAAAGGAAACTTTTTCTTCCTGAAGGCTGAAGACGAGTTTTACGTCACGGAGTCGAAGATCTCGACGCCGTCTGGTCGCAGAATATCTTGGCTGTCTCGCTCTCGGAGTAGTGGCTCCGTGGTTCCCATCGATCCATATATTGTCCAACTAGTACTCGTGAAACGTGCAGAATTGATTGCTTTTTTTTCAAGGTGCAACTAACCGCTACACTTCACCGACATGGGCGTGGAAGTCGAGACAATATTCGCCGGCGATGGTGAGTTTATTTCTGCGCTGTGCGTCGACGCGCCTCCCGGTTAGGGGGCTCCCGCGAACGCCGTTCAAAGTTGGTCAAATATCAACGTAATTTACCGAAAATATTAACTCGAGCAAATCCCTCGTTAGACGGATGGAAACTAGTAGTTATTGTCTCTCGGGTATTGTATGGCAAGAGAACAATCTCCATATTTCACCAACAGCTTCGTCCCTTTTTATTAAATTCAGCTTATTCTTTTTTTTTCTTCCTCCAAATAAAGTGAATGTTCCTTCACGTAAACATTTATCTGTTTTTACTCGTTTTACCAGAGATTAATTTTACACACACGTTACATTATTATTATTATTATTATTATTATTATTATTTTATTATGAAACACTTTTCACTCAGGAGAAGCCGTCCCGTGGAATTAACGTAAAAAATGGCCGCTGCCCGTGACGGACTGTCTGCAGGCTGCAGCGAGCTATCTCCGGACCGCTGCGTGAAACGGCACCAATAATTAGTTTGCACGGCGAATCAATCAATCCACAGTTTCCATCGTGAGGATGTGTGAGGATATGTAAAAAAAAAAAAAAAAAAAAAAGGCACTTTCATGAGAAAATGTGAAAACTAAAAGTTATAATACAGCAATTATTAATTTAAATTAGAAATAAAATGATATGATGCTGACAAAGGGTTTATTTCTTCATTTAGCTTTATCATTTAGCAAAGCCAGACACCAACTTCTGGAAACAAAGCCCCCATTCCTTATGGATCAAAGGCCTTTGTAATTTCTGGAATATTCCTTCATTTACATGCTGCAAACTCTTTCTTCAAATCCCACCGCAGAGCTTTTCTGTGGAATTCAAGTCCGGTGACCGTGCAGGCCACTCTGGGACGATCTTTCTTGTGAAACCAAGGCGTAGTGGACGATATGCACGGGATCGTTGACCTCTTAACGCTCGCAGATGGCAAGAAGAGTTCTTCTAGGTATTTCCTGATGCTTGATGGGAATCCGTCGAGTCCTCGCCACAAGGAAGCCACCGCGCATCAGTGTAGGAAATGTGTTCTTCCTGCTCCCGACGTACCGCGGATCCATAGGCCTGAGATGTTCCGCTTTCATTTCAGCCCGGCCCCCAGACTTTTTTTTGGGTTCAAGCAGCTGGAGCTGACATTTCTCGTGCTTTTTGGGTCAGCTTAGGCCCAAACAGAAAAGTATTTTGTGGCTTCTCTACAGCCAAATGAACTCTATGACTTTTTGGAAGCAGTATTTTTTTTGCTCTGCGGTAATGCGTTGAGACGGGATCCATCCTCGATCCCTCGGAGGCTTGGCTGGGCGGTTGGTTGCTATGCCGTTAGCTGTGTGACACATCTTTTTCTTTTAACTACGCCGAATGTGTGTTTAGTATGAATGCCAGCGTTATCCTTCGACAACAAACACGCCTGACGGGTGCAAAACATGCTGTGGTAAAGCAAAGAATGGCAATCTTCTGCTGAGACGCAGAATTCGGTCAATTGTCTAAATCTTTTTTTTTTTTTAACTGTTTGGCTCAATTTCGCTACGTATTTTCTGAAAACAGGAAAATCGAATAAGCGTATTTTTTTTGATAATATTCACTCTTCAGATGAATATGAAGGGATTTAGAATTCCTCAGCAGAAGGAGTTAAAGAGGAAGAGCAAAAGGTGGCAGTAACTTGCTGCAGAGAAGAGGAAGTTGCCGAACGGGAAGCACCAACTGTGAACTGTAAATAGTCTAAATCTGACTATTACCCACAGCTGGAAAACAACTCTGGAAGTGGCGAGAGATGGAGCCTTGTCAGAAGCCTTTTTATGAGAATAAGCTCAAAGCACTGAAGACTTTTTTACAATTTTCAAATTTGTTTTTTTCATTTTTCATTATATATGTTGTCTTATTTTAAGTCTATATATTTCAATAATTTCAGTCAAAATTGCTCTCAGGTGCCCCCCCCCATCATTACTGACGTAACTGATGTTTAACCCAGAAGCATGTTGTAGCGAGTCAGACCCGACACCCAGCCGTCATCAACAGACGGGATTCACAGTGATTCCTGTTTTCTTCTTCTCCTCTTCACAGGAAGAACTTTTCCAAAGAAGGGCCAGACATGTGTTGTTCATTACATAGGTAAGTGATGTTCTAGAGAACCAGACGGAGTGTGTGTGTGTGTGTGTGTGTGTGTGTGTGTGTGAGAGAGAGAGAGAAACGTTTCCAACGCAGTGTCTGTGTGGATCAGAATAGTGTCAAATTAAATGAGCGGATTATTCATGTTTCTCGTTTGTTTCTGACAACATTTACACTAATCTGTGTGAAATAATATAGACTATAATAAATAATAACATGCTAACATTAACCCTTTACATTGTTTGTCCTCGGAGGACAGATGCAGTTTTTATTAGTAGTGTATTGATTTTGATGATCATGGTAAATTATAATGTAATGGAGCATTAGGAGGCGTGTGACTGTGAGGAATCGGCACCTGGAGCACCCCATGGCTCTGTTTTCGGCCTTTCGGCTCTTTGTGTTCAGTCTGCCAGACGTGTACTCGCCTGCGTTCCGTTCCAAAGACGGGGTGGAGCGTCACACTGATCTTTGTTTTGTTTTAACTGAGAAATTTGGTCCCTGGTGCCTTTTCTTGTTTGTTTGTGTAGACTGTTGAGACTTGTGAAATGTTGTACCGTGCGTTTTACACACACACACACACACACACACACACGCACACACAAACCGTTACGACCTCTCCCAAACGCATGCTTTCTTTTTTCTGTGTGTCTGCAGTCAGATTGCACAACTTTCCGTCAGAGACATTTGGCAGGATTAATTTGGGTTATGCGGCGCCCCGGGCTTGGCAGTAAAGACAACTGGGTCAGACTGAAGGTAAACAGAGCCTTCAGTCACCAGCCTGTCTGCGCGTCTCACTGTCATTACATGGAGATAAAGGTTATTGTGAGGCGCTGCAGTGAGCAGGTTTGATTCATGTCTGTGTATTTTTGTTTTTGTATGGAATGTGCATGCATTAGTCTAATCTTATCTCATGCATCCTGATACACTTAAAAGGGTTTGACATAATTTTCTTCATCTCTTACGAAACCAATTCCTTGTCTAGACGGAGGTTCTTTCATGAATTCAGTTTCATTTAAGATTTCTGGCTGTTTTGTTTCCCCCTGACTAATCTGAGTGTTTGTAAAAAAAAAATAATAATAATCAGGAAGCGATTGGCCTCATTGGGATAACGAATGCTGGGTGGAAAAAGTAATCTGGATTTTCTCTTTGGGTTGGAACTCTGCAGAGATCGGCTAAGCGGTAATGTACGGAGTTCCTCTTTTTCCTCTCTCTCGGTGAAAGCGGTTGGAGTTCATATTATGGAGAAACATACGTGCAAATGAAACGTTATTATTTATTAAGTTGGTGGCAGAATTCCATGTGGGTTATACTGTATAAACGGGAGCAGCCGGTGAACCTGGATGAGGCGGTTTCGCTCCAGCAGGGGGCGACGGCGGCGGTTCACGGCCATCCTGCGGTGACGTCATCTCTTCTTCGCTGTGCATGGAACTGAGCCCCGCGTTCACTGATTCATTTAGCTATCCTGCTGCGTCCTCACCTTCTTCTACTTTTTCTTATTGGTGGCTTCAAACAGTGTGTTGTTGTATTAACGCCACCTGCTGGCGGGAGTAGGACATTACCGTCGGGCGCAAATTAAAACACGATAGGCAAGGAAGCAGATCTGATATCCGTCAATCTGACAGCGCTGCAACCCGGAAGTGTCCACGGTTGACACGGCCCCGTTCGTTCTCGCCAACAAGACACGAGAACTGAAAGAGCGACAAACTCTTCGGACGCGACGTCCGGTCTAACCGTGTTTGAGGTCCAGCCGAGATGAAAATGTGCTGAAGTTGAGACTCGAAGGCCTTTGGCGAGTGACACCGAAATAGAGAGCAGCGGCTGAACCCCGAGAAAGCTGCGATTGAATGTCTCCAATCCTGGAAGGACGGAGTTAAAGGAAACCAAAGCGGAGATCGTGCTGCATGAGCATGAAGGTGAATAGAGCAGCTTTCAGTGGGGGGGGGGGGGGTGTCTGGAGAGATTGGACACACACACACACTCACACTCTGTCTTTGACAGATTGGTTTACATGCATGTCATTTCATCCACTCTCGGGGGTTGTTGGGCTGGGACTTGTGCTAGACTGGGGGGGGCAGGATCCTGTGTAAAAAATAACCCCACCCTTGTCCGCCATGGCTTTCTGCAGGACTTGCCAGAAATGAAAGGCTTTCCTGAGAGGAGAATGTGGGAGCCAGACTGATTTATTTCTTTGTGGCGACCCCACCCATGCTCAGCGGTCTGGAGAGCGATAAAGCAGCCTTGATCCAAATGCGGTTTAAAGTGCTTTTGTCTCCTTGCAAGATTTGGACGGCCATGAAGTGTTTCTGCAGCCGTACTTCCAGCACGTCCGACGCTTTCAGGGTGTTTCTTTACATAACAAACAAGCAGGTGGTGTTTCCGCCTGCCTTAAACTGGTTTTGTCCAGCCGCCGGTGTGACCCTCAGCCCATGCTCGCCTGCCCCCCCCCCGCCAGAAACCTTTCCTGCATTTCTTCATGTGGAGCACGAATGTTCCTGCTAGCTATGCGCCCCCGTAGCAGGTGGTATCTGTCTCTGAAGGTGCAGCTGATGACTCCCCGACTGGATCGAGTCCAACCCAGCAGCGTTTCTTGGCAACAGAGAACCGTCTAAGTTTAGCTGGATAGAAAGGAGAGAAGCGGCGCTGAAAAATATTAGTTTATCTCCATTTCTTTTCTCTACATTCTCTGTAACATTAAATACTGTGAAGTCTCTCAAACACGATCAGGACTGTACATATAGCAATAAAAATGTAAATCCAAGCGCCTTGTTTTGTGGGCCAATCGTCTTCATTGTTGTTGGCCTACATAACGGATAAGGAAGGTCACATGACCGCCTCGGAATGTGGCTTTGACTGATCATATTTCCAGTGCGTCCTCCTCGCAGCTGTAATCAGATTCCTCAGGGTAGAGAGTAGAGTATGAAAGCACGGCCTCAGACGATGACGAGCAGCTCAAAGCGTCTCTGCCTTTGAGCAGAGCTTAATGGCTTCCAGTCAACCTGAAAGGTCCGTGTTCTGAAGGAGCTCCGCCCCCCCCCCCACCCCCCAGGGGTCTACATAGAGGCAAGCAGTGGCCTAGTTCATTAAAGCAGGCCAACGTTTCCTGATTCACATTCCCTTTGTTCATTTTGCATAATTGAAAAAAGACCCAGCATCACGATAAGCTCAAAACGCCTCAGCCCAAAACGTTAGCCGTCAAGGAAACGGGCGTGCGTTTAATCTGCCGTCTCTCCGAAGAATGACAAAACAGTCGTTAAAGAAAGAAAACGGTACGTGTGTACACTCTCAAGTTCGTGGATGCAATTCCTGTTTTGCAGGCATGCTGCAGAATGGGAAGAAGTTTGACTCGTCCCGAGACAGAAACAAGCCCTTTAAGTTCAACCTCGGACGTTTGGAGGTTATTAAAGGCTGGGAAGAAGGAGTAGCGCAGGTAACGGGGGGGGCTACATCAGAGGGGCGGTCCGTTTTCATGTGAACATGAGTCGTTTTCTGTTTTTTTTCTTGTGTCAGATGAGCCTGGGCCAGCGGGCAAAAATCACCTGCTCACCAGATCTGGGCTACGGAACAACGGGCCACCCGGGAGTCATCCCTCCCAATGCCACGCTTATATTCGACGTGGAGCTGCTCAGGCTGGAGTGACTCCTCGGGACTTCAAGGGTTAATGAGGCTGAGGTCGCTGCAACCTGCTCCCCGCCCCCCCCCCCCCCCCCCCCTGCAGGGGAGACCTTATCCGGCTGCTGCCTCCCACCATCCACCTGGTTCTCTCTGATTTCTCCCGTCTTGTTTAGTTCTGTATTTAAACCGCTGCTTTGTTGCTCTATTGTATTAGTAAATACTACGGAGACGTCCTCACCTCATGCAAGATGTTCACATTCACCACAGTCGACGCTGTTTCGTTTCATTTCAGTTAATTTTGTAAAAAAAATAATATATATGTTGGGGGAACCATGAGAAGATTAGTCGTTTGATTAAAAGCTGTACTTTCATGGTAATCGCAACATAAACTGCCTCACAGCTTCAGCCACAGAGGAAGGGTACGTGTCTCTGTATCGTACACCAATGTCTGCATCGCCACTTTGATTAAAGGTTTGTCCTGCTGAATGCTCTGAATGATGTTGCTATGTTTTAGTGTATTTTATACCTCTCGTAAAACCCCGACTGCAAGTGTGTACCCTATTAAACCATCTCAATAATCTGTATTAGAGCCGGTGCTTCTACAGCAAATTATTGACCAGCCCTTAATAAAAAAAAACGGCACGTTTTTACTGACAAATCTGTGTCTCCGAGTTTCAGTTTTTTGGGTGGATGGTTCATTATGAAATGCTCCTCTGACGCTCATTAGTCGTATTAAAATCTGAAAACACGACCTCCGCATGATGTCAACACGGTTTTGTGTTCTGCACAGTGGATGATTTTAATCCGTCTGTGTCAGATACATGAAGAGGTGGAGGTGTGTTTGCAGTGACACACAGAAAAGTGCAAACCAGACAGTTGTCTTTCCCCCCCCCTGCAAATAGCCACGAGAGAGAAGAGCTTCTTGGCATGAAGCTTCCTGAGCCAAGGATCGCTACTCTGCCCAACTGTTTGACGTAACTTCTATTTCTGCATTAAAACGGTGAGACGCAATAAAGGAAGCCAAAAGCATGACCTCCTTGCTGGTTGCAAGGGGTTTGAGACATGTTTGAGACAAAGTTTGTATGTGACTTGTGTAGTAACAGCGCCCCCTAATGGAGCATTTTTATATAGAAATGTCCGCCAATCAAAAAAGATATTCCTTTATTTGTCCCTCAAGGGGAAATTCCAAGCTATTTATTTCGAGGGAATTAAAATACACATTTGTTAACGCCACCGTTTCATGTTGTGTAAATGTTTCATCAACTTAATTTTTTCTTTTTTTTGATAATTAAAAATTCCAAACAATTTGTAGTTTGTTCAAACATGAGTTAAATCCCTTTTTTGTGCGCCCAAACTTGGCCAATAAAGCTGAATGACGTTACGCGTACGTTACGCAATGTTACGTACTGTAATGCGCTACCATCGCTGGTGTTGTGTATCTCTAAGAAAAACAACGATCTTAGGTTAATATCTACTTCCTGTTTCAAAGGTCAAAGTTCATGTAGTGACGCTAGTATATGATTGGCTGATTCCTCGTGTTTTGGCGCATCATTGGACGGACAAACACACGCCTTTCATCAACCTGAAAGAGCACAGGAGGCAAGGTCAGAAATCGATCTTAAAAATAGGCTAACTGTGCGTTGTAAAATATAGATACGTGCCTACAACGCGCCTCGAATCCTGCAATTCATGCTAACAAGTCAAGCTAGGTTATTTAGCCAACTGTCCCTGTTAGCCGAGGTGCTACACAAACAAAACAACAGCAACCTGCGCGCGTCCGTCTTCCACGCAGTAGTTGAACCATCCATGAGTCAAACGGAATAATATTAACATCGCTGCGAAAATGTTCCGTCGTT
Organism: Brachionichthys hirsutus; assembly: GCF_040956055.1. Taxonomy (NCBI): domain Eukaryota; kingdom Metazoa; phylum Chordata; class Actinopteri; order Lophiiformes; family Brachionichthyidae; genus Brachionichthys; species Brachionichthys hirsutus. The sequence continues at coordinate 8,296 of NW_027181010.1, forward strand.
GTCAAATGAAAATCAGAAGCTAAACGCTGCTCGCCTGAAGTTATATCCTTGCTATTATCGATCTGAACGGAACTCTCCAACTATTTCTCTTCTCAAACTATTGGATTATTTATTGCCAATTTGTTGAGCGACCCAGTCAGAGATTTCTTGCCCATAATCCAATTTTTTTTTAGGTAAAATTCAGAATCAGTATCCATTAAGAAAAACAGCTAAAGTTGATGTGGTTTGACTTTAGAAATGTTAACTTTGTACTGCTTTCAGTTAAATGAAATGTTAGATACGAGGAGGGAATGATCACTTAGTTTCTGTACAAGTATTGTATTAAAATCTCTTCTCACGATTTACCTCAGGGGATCCATGCACGTCTGATTGATGACAATCGGCATGCTGGCGGCACAGAGGGCGTGTGCAGCGATGGCGGTCCGGCGGCACTTGGTCAGAGCGTCTGTCTCTTCAGGACGCACGCTTCGCTCTCTGATCCACACGTCCGTGCCGTGTCGGGATGAACCTGGGCTGCATCCCGAATGGGCCAACCTCGCTAAGAAACAGCTGAAGGGGATGAACCCGGAAGATCTGATCTGGCGAACGCCTGAGGGGATCGACATCAAGCCCGTATACACTCAAGCAGACTCTGCTGGAAGGGCAGATGAATTGCCAGGCGTGTTTCCATACACTAGAGGGCCTTATCCCACCATGTACACATACAGACCTTGGACGATCAGGCAGTATGCCGGTTTCAGCACCGTGGAGGAGAGCAACAAATTCTACAAAGATAACATTAAAGGTAGATTTGATGTTGTATGCATTTAATGTTTTTTTTTTTATCTTGAAACTACAGTTTGCATTCCAGCTTTGATGACACCAATATTTAAAGTGAACTCCAGGGAGGCTTGTACTGTGCACCAACAGTTACAGCTATTGATTGGATCTTGTTCCAAAAAACTGAATCCCATCTTGTTTTTCAAAGTGTGCAGCAGTTTGGATGTCTGGAGCCGGGCTGCTTTACACATATCAAAAGGAGTTAATTGTATGCGGAGCTGGTCCAGCAATCAACACCAGACGGCTTTTGTTTTGAAGCGACATTTTAGTTTTCTTGAGGGGAAATATAATTAGCTTGCCTTGAACAGGCTAAATTGTGTGTTTTTTAATGTGTTTTTTTGTCTTTTGATGTTTTAAAAAATAGCTTTCCCTTCATTTCAGCCGGGCAGCAGGGTCTCTCTGTGGCCTTCGACCTCCCGACGCACCGTGGCTACGACTCGGACAACCCCCGCGTCCACGGCGACGTCGGCATGGCCGGAGTCGCCATAGACACGGTTGAAGACATGAAGATGCTCTTCGATGGAATCCCGCTGGAGAAGATGTCCGTCTCGATGACCATGAACGGAGCTGTGATCCCTGTGCTGGCGATGTTCGTCGTGACTGGAGAGGAGCAGGGCGTGCCGAAAGCCAAACTAACCGGCACCATTCAGAACGATATTCTGAAGGAGTTCATGGTGCGCAACACGTATATCTTCCCTCCAGAACCTTCCATGCATGCCATTGCTGACATCTTCGCTTACACCTCCAAGGTACGCGCCACGCAGTGGTGATGGATCATCTGCGTCATTAATCTGCATCTGTTGTGCTCTCGGTGTGTTTTTATTTTAAATCCTCTGGATAGCTTTTGACGTTTTTCTCGTCTTACTAGCACATGCCCAAGTTCAACTCCATATCTATCAGCGGCTACCATCTTCAGGAAGCTGGAGCCGATGCCATCCTTGAGGTAGCTTACACCATCGCTAACGGCCTGGAGTACTGCCGCACCGGACTGAAAGCAGGCTTAACCATCGACGAGTTCGCCCCCAGGTGAATGTATTTGCTAGTAGCAATGTGGCGGCGGTAATAATCCCAGAGGAAGTGACTCCAGAAGTGCGGCTGGAGTGAGAGTACCAACCCTTCCTTCCGTCAGGCTCTCCTCCTTTCTCCCCCCCCCCGTACCTTTTCAATTGCTCAAATATTAGAGTTGTCTCTTCTCATCACTGAAGGCACCATCCATCTTGAGCTGTCTCCATTGAATGGCTGGGGCTGACAGCCGCTCGGGGTCGACTGATTTCTCTCTTTGTTCTGTCATTTTGGGTCAGTATTCACGACTGATTTTTTTTATGTGTTGTTTTTTTTATGTGTTGGCTCTCAGGTTATCCTTCTTCTGGGGCATTGGGATGAATTTCTACATGGAAATCGCTAAACTGAGGGCAGCTAGGAGGTTGTGGGCCACGCTCATTGGAGAGAACTTCCAGCCCAAGAACCCCAAGTCCCTCCTCCTCCGCACACACTGCCAGACTTCAGGCTGGTCTCTCACCGAACAAGTAAATATTAGCTGCATTGTGAAAGTCCTCTAAATGTGCTTCTGAACTTTGCAGGCTGAGATCAGAATCATTGAGGAAAATAAGAATGACGGCATTGTTGGAGTCAAACCCTCCCTCTTCTCAGGATCCGTACAACAATGTGATCCGTACTGTGATCGAGGCCATGGCGGCAGTGTTCGGGGGGACCCAGTCGCTCCACACCAACTCCTTCGATGAAGCCCTCGGCTTGCCCACCGTGAAGAGCGCTCGAATTGCCCGGAACACGCAGATCATCATCCAGGAAGAGTCGGGCATCCCCAAAGTCGCTGATCCCTGGGGAGGTTCACACATGATGGAGGCTCTCACAGACGACGTCTATAACACGGCTTTGAAGGTTCGCGACTGACACGCGGTCAACGTTCCTACCGGGAGGCTGGAATTCCCCGTCTTTTTCTTTCCGCAGTTCATCAAAGAGATTGAAGAAATGGGAGGCATGGCCAGGGCCGTGGCGGAGGGCATTCCTAAACTCCGTATCGAGGAGTGTGCGGCTCGCAGACAAGCGCGCATCGACTCAGGTACTGCGTGAAAATGTCCCCAGCTCCTCGCTAAAGCCTCATATTCTTGCTCTTTCTCTGGAACTTATTCCAGCGTACCTTGTACGCTCACGAGCTCATCGTGGGACTCACGAGCTGAGTCCCACGATGAGCGGCGTCCCAGTGTGTTCTATCAACGCTCTGTTTGTTTCCCCACTTTCTGACTCGGGGAGCGTTTTTTCTTTGTCTCCTGTTCCGTCTTAGGATCAGAGGTCATTGTCGGGGTCAACAAGTACCGCTTGGAAAAGGAGGAGACCGTGGAGGTGCTGGCGATCGATAACACCATTGTACGAGAAAAGCAGATTGAGAAACTGAGAAAGGTCGGCGTTCCTTTGCAGGATTGACTGCTTTTAAATAACACTGTTAACCTGTCAGCTTTGGGTTTTGAACTACTGATCACTGGACAAAAAGAAAGTTCTGTGTAGTGTTGCAGGAATCAGGTTTTGGATTGAGCTCAGTTCACGGGATGAGCAATAAAAAAAAGAAAAATAGGTGCCATCGTGATTCGAAACTCTTGGTCAAAGTGTTATGCTTTTAGGGATCATTGCTTTTAAGGTGGAATGAATGGAAACTGAGCTGCCTTGGTGCAGGAGCCTCTGAGTTCGGTCTAGTTTTGTAGTATTTCAGTCCCTTCTCCCAAAATGACTTTCAAATCAAAGGGCCGGCAGCGAGGACGCTCTGTGAGTCGTGTGAATGGTTTCAGATTCTTTCTGTGTTCTAGGTGAGGCAGAATCGTGACCCTGAAGCGGCGAAGAAGTGTCTGGCAGCCATCGAGGAATGTGCCCGGACCGGGGAGGGCAACCTCTTGGACCTGGCGGTGAAGGCTTCACGAGCCAGGTCTGACATCGCCCGGTCTCTAGAAGCTGTCATTTAAAATCGCTGCTGCGTTTGCATCGAGATCCCATCATCACTCTTCTTCTTCCTTCAGATGCTCTGTCGGCGAGATAACCGGTGCCATGAAGGCCGTGTTCGGTGAACACAAAGCCAGCACCCGGATGGTGAGTGGAGCGTACCGCAGCGAGTTCGGAGAGCACGAAGAGATCACTTTGGCCAACGATAGGTAGCGAAATGCGCCCCATGAGCATCTTGGTGTTCAGTATGAATGTGCTGATGGACATTCCCTACCTCAGAGTTTCAGAGTTTAAGAAGCATGAGGGCAGAAATCCCCGACTGCTGGTGGCAAAGATGGGGCAGGACGGTCACGACAGGGGGGCCAAAGTCATCGCCACTGGGTTTGCTGACCTCGGCTTCGACGTAGACATCGGACCGTTGTTTCAGGTGAGTGCGAAACCCCCACAGCAGAAAGATGAATGTGCGAGACGGGAGTTTGTGTCGGTAGTTTGTGATTCTACAACGAAGCTTCTGGAGGTTAAAGTCAGACTGAGCTGAAGATTCCACAATGATTACATTCAAAGGGATTAAAGGAATCTTCTTTTCTTTTCTTTCTTGCCTTTATTCTTCCTCATATTCTGCCTTTACTCATCACCTTTTCCTCTTTCATTCTCATCCTCCTTCAATGACACTGATCCATGGGTGTTGTAACCATGGTGACAGCAATTATATCTTCTCTGCTTCGATGATGAAGATGTACATGAGACATCTCCGCATGTTCCAGTGCAGAGGCTACACACAGACAGACAAGCATTCTCACACACACACACACACACACACACACTCACCCCTATGGACAATTTAATGTAAACAATTTGCACGTTTTTGGTGGGAGGAAGCTGGAAGAGAACCCACGGGGAGAACATGCAAACTGTTCATCTCAATCTGATCTGTGTTTTCTTTGTTTTGTCATTTGGGATAACAGACTCCCGTCGAGGTCGCCCAGCAGGCTGTCGATGCAGACGTTCATTGCGTTGGGGTCAGCACACTCGCAGCGGGACACAAGACTCTGGTCCCAGAGCTCATCAAGGAGCTCCGGAAGCTCGACAGGCCAGATATCCTGGTCATCTGCGGAGGCGTCATCCCACCACAGGTATACAGAAACATTTAGAAAGGACAAAGCTACCATTCAGAGGACGACCACAATTCACCCGCAGTGTCATTACCGCACTGAAGGAGTTCCTTGCGGTGTTGTTCTTGTTTCCCCTCACTCTGGATTGCTTTATCTAATTGGCTACAAACATATTTTATCCCTTTCCTTTTGGGAATTGTATCAGCCAGCGTAATCATAGAGGGACGGTGCGCATCCTGAATCAATTCTTCTTCGACTGCTGAGTTCCTTCTCTCTTTGCAGGACTACGAGTTCTTGTACCAGAGCGGCGTGTGCGCCATCTTCGGCCCGGGAACCAGGATCCCACAGGCTGCAGTGGACGTTATTGACAATATTGAGAAGAGCTTGGAAAATATCCGCCAGGCTATGTGAAAATTAAATAAAATCAAACCCTACAATCACGTTTCTGTGTTATCCATGTTGGAGCCACAAAAATGAAACGTGTAGAATTTCTCTGTATAGAATCTGTCTGTGTTCTTTTGGACTGATTAAAATCAGTGATTAAAATCCTGTCGGTGTTTTGCTTCTATCACATTTTTGTTCTCTGATTATCAACTTTGATTCTGGTTTCTAAGCGTATACTCACAGGTTAGATTTACCATTGGTTACCATAGTGATTCTGGTTGGTAAATTATGTATGAAGTACTTTCAAAGAAAACAAGATCCCAAGGGCATTTTTGAAATGCTCCTCTTAGACAGGGTGTTTGACTGTACTTGTACTGTAATACATACTATTGTTTGACTGTACTTTTACTGCTCTAACATTCTGTCTAATAAATTTATTCATCATCATCATCAATCATCTCCTCCCAGCCACCGGTGGCTCCAGACAGCGGCTACAGCCATGGGGTACATGGAAACGGAACTATATTTGAGAAGGAACATGCAGGGTAAAGATATATAAATATACATATAGCAAACAAATGGGAATACAAGCATGGCGCAAATACTAAAAAGCTTTCAAAAGTAATTTTTAACAACCTCATGGCCTGCTTGTCGTGAATATCTTTTTTATTTTCCTTGACCGTCGTTTGAAAGCTGTATTGGCTTTATTCCTTGTCTGCTTCAGCTTCAGGGGTAATAATAATTTTCAAGTTGAATATCAAATAGTTTGGCTTTATAAAAGGTCCTTTCACTGGACAGAACTTGTTTTTATTATTTAAGATTAAAACATGATTAATTGAATCTTAAATGTTAACTAACTACACGGAACAAAAATATAAATGTAACACTTTATCCTGAGTAGAAATAAAATGCTTTTTTTAAAGACTTTTTCTATGTACACAAAAGGCCTATTTCTCTCAAATTTTAAATCTGCATGAGCGCTTCTCCTCTGCCGAGGTCATCCATCCACCTGACAGGTGGGTCTTATCAAGATGCTGATTAGACAGCAGGATTATTGCATTGGAGTGCCCGAGGCTGCAGGTCACAATAAAAGGACTCCCTTTATGTAAGTAAATCTTTATCAGCGGGCTTCTGTCAATGGACTACAATTTATTCTCATGATGTATATTTTAATTACATTACTGCACGTTACTATTGAGTCTGTGTCGGATAGACTGATGAGTTTGAAGCTGGAGATTGGGGGTGTCATGTTGAAACAATAGAATGAATCTGTATCAAAGCTTTAGGAATGAGAACTTCAGCAAATTAAAGTGTCTGCAAAGAATGTGATCATGGAGGATAGACCATAATAAATAATCACAATGTAATGCTTCTACAATGTACAGGTTTTATTCATACCTACACTGGGGGGGGGGGGGGGGGGAATCAATTGGATAAGCCTGACTTTTGATGCAGGACTACTGGGCCCATGGGTGTGGTTGAGCGGCAGCGAGCGAGCAGCAAAAACACGACCAATGGGGCGGAACAGAGGAAAACGTTAGCAGTCAGATGTCAGTTTGGCAGTAAATGCATCATATAGGTTACATTGTGTGACTCGATGAATGGTGCCAATTCTCATCACCGAGAGAAGCCGTCCTTTGTTGCCTTCGCTGCTGGAAAGCTGAACCGGGTTTTCCCGTCAGCAGGAATCAACTTCAACCGTGGAGAAAAAAACAAACATCTCCTCAGAGCTCCCAGACTGTGGTCTGGTTGGGAAAACCTACGTCTGCCATGCCGACATCTCTAAACATGAAACATTGCATTTTATTTTGGGCTCGGTGCATTCTCTTCACACACATTCATCCTCCTCCTCCTGTCTATATTTGTTTTCTGGACATGCCATTGTTCGGTTGTTGTGAGTGCAGGCCTGATTCGCTGGCCGAGGCATCATGCATTGTGTGTGTGTGTGTGTGTGTGTGTGTGTGTGTTTGATGAGCCTATGATCAGGCATCATCCTTCTGAAGACGAGCTGTCATTACTACTTTCTATGTATGGGCACACGTATCTCTTGTTTACTGATTCCTATATTTTTTAATTTGCTTAGAATTTGAATTACATTTAGTAATTCTACAAGACTAAAATCACACATGCATGTGCATTATAGATATTTCTAATATTTAACAACGTATATTTTAAGCTCTGCTTCATGTTGATGACTGAACCGAGTAATATAGCCTGCAGCGAGTCTTTACTTCTTGCAGCGCCTTCTTCGTATTTATTGGAAAGATCCTTGCGCCTCTTTGTGTAAAAAGGGCAGTAAAAAAATGTTTTAAACAAACTTTCTCAGATGTATAAAAATGCTATTGGTGTGAAGTGCCTGGATACAGTCATTTATTTTAATTTCCAAACATTTATTGACCCCCCCCCCACCGCAGAGTTAATCTCTTCTTTCAGCAGACATATTCAGATATCTTGTTTTGTGTTGCTCCCAGTTTAATATCTGAAAAGCTGGAACCAGATGATTCTGGGAATCATCGCTGAAATACAGTATAATCAAATCATATATATATATATATGTCAGGTCATGATGTGACCACTAGAGTGCATGATTGCTCATCTAATTTCAATTCACTGACACTATTCAACTTCACGTGGGACTCAACAGCTTGATATAACTACAGTACATATAGTATATAAAGTAATTGTGTTCATCTAGTGATTAATTATTATTTACTATTAATTATATATAGTATATAATAATAAATCTTTCATTTATTTTACAACATTTCTAGAATGTAAAATATGTTTTACTTTGAACATCATTTACTAGCTTTATTTAATGATAACAATAACATTTTAATTAAATATGATAACATTACTGAAGACAAATGTTTTAATTCTTATATTTGTCTGTAAAAAAACCCTTTAAAATCTCTTGTTGAACTTACCTTAACTTACTTGTGGTATCGTTCTGTGACCACTAATGCAGATGAAGTTTCAATGTCTCTCATTCTAGTTAAAAACAACAACAACAACAACAACAACCCTGAATGCTCAGGAGAGGAATGATGGATTTAGTTTCTATCTGAGAGAGTAAAAACAGCCTTGACAGCGGTGATGTTTTAACAGGGCATGTGAATGTTGGCACCAAAGGCACTTTCCTGTATTACTTTTTCAGAGGGACACACAACTCAGCTTAATCAAGGCTGCTGCGTACAAAGGCGATATTTGTTTAATCATTCTGGCACTCACTCCGGGGTGTGTATAGACAACCTGCACTCATAGCTGCTACGTGTGTGTGTGTGTGCCTGTGAGCATGTCTTTCTATAAATACATATATATATATATATATATATATTATTATATACTGGGCCGTCAGTCACGTTATCAGCTGTTCTTATCATCCTGTTGCAACAATTACTATCCAATGGCACAATGACTTGCCATGATTTTTATCTTGTTGCTGTCTTTTCAAATCTGATTTTCCATTCCTCTGGTTCTTTCATGGTGCTATTTTGTGCTCCATCGCCATCCAGTCCTAATTCCTCAGTTTCAGCAGGTTCATCAGCCACCACCGCCAGTAATTGGACTCCTGGGGGAGATGAATATTTTTCTGCTGCTCAGAACAGATACCCTTCAGTGTCAAAACCTTTCCGACATACTAATTATCACATTATATTATTTGAGGTTATTACAACAAGTCATTCATTCATTCATTCATTCATTCATCTTCTGAATGAACCCGGAGAGAAAATAAATCCAACCAAAATCTGTCAAGCACGACTAGAAAGACGCAGCCACACAAAGACTTGCAGCATGAAATATCCACTCGTTACCTGAGGTTCCGACACTGCAATGTCAGCAAGGTGTCCACTTCTGCTGTACGACACCGGCCCATGAGCAAAAGAGAAACCACGTGAGGAACCCGATCCCTGTTGACGCAGTGTTTAAATTACAGTATTCGACAAACACGGAGGCGGTGGGCCTCCTCGGGGGACTCGTACCAGCCCACAGATCCTGTGCACAGTTTAAATAACTTGTGGATGATTAGAAGGATCAAATGGCCAAAGGATAAAACCACAAAGGGGTGCTCTGCTCCATGCAAAAACATTAAGGCGCTCATTATGATTACTTATGACCTGTTGACTCCCTTAAATTGCTGTGAAATTGGCCGTACTGTAGAGGAATGCTGCGCCCAGACAGACAGTAATTGCATTTCCTGTTGGGGGTCTGTGCTCGGCTCTCTGTCGGTGTGCGCGGCTGAACACCTCTTTCGGCTGCGCTTCGTTTTGCCATAAGAGAGACGATCGACAGAGATTACCTGAGCCTGCCAGCGTTAGGCTCTCGACACAGAAACGAACCCAAGGCCCCAGGAGAGTGTTCTTCATCAGGGCTTTATCATCATCACTGAAACGGCTTTGCCGAGACCTCACAAATTGACATGACCATGTTAAGTTGAACAGGACTTTATAGGATTTTCTGATGCCATTGATTATCAGGAGAGCGGTTAAAAGTCGTATGTTAGTGTATGTGCATGCATGGCACATATAAAAAGCTCCCGCTGGTGGGAAACCCAACTCTTGGAAAATGGTCGACTGCATTCAGGCCTTCTAATGGCACTGAGCTGAACAAGATCACTCCCCCATGTCCTGTTCGATAAAAGCGTCGGTTTGGATGCGTGCCATCACTAAAGACTTGGCAGGATGCAGTGACTCGCTGAGGTTTGAAACCTCATTAAAAATTGTCACTTTATTTTAAGCAGCTGCCACACTTTTGAGCCCGACATCCTTCTGGAAAACCAATCAGAGCAGCCAGAGCTGACTGGAGATCGGCCAAAACGACATCCATGCTGAGCTTGTCAGAGTTGTTAAAGTTTGTTTTCCCAAGATGACTTAGGGGTAAAGAAGGCTTTTAATTTTTTTTGTGTCAGCCAAACTAAAGACGTCTGTCCTGCATGTTGTTCTTTGAGACACGTGTGTGTGGGTACCACAAAAACAAAACGGCAGTCGCCTTGGCGATGCGCAGCAGCGAGAAGAAAAGCGCGGCAGTGGCGCCGGCTTGCAAAAACTCACCGTGTGATATCCCCGGCCGATGGGCGGCTTTCCGGATGGGTACGGATCCACGGTGTCGATGATCGTCTGTCTCTCTCCCTTCTGGTTGATCTTTCGGAAGCGGCGCCGCGACTGTCTGTGCGAGGCTTGTCGCTGGAAGTACTCGTCATTTTCATCCATATAGTCCACCTGGAAACGATAGGAAGGGAGAGAGACGGTGAGAGGGGGGCGGGGGGCAACTGTTTTCATCTTCATCGACCCCCCCCACCACCACCACCCTTCAGCCGCCACAAAATAAAAATCAAATCAAACCACCAACACAGAGAGAAACACCATCCTCCACCTCTTCCTCCCGTGGCGTAAAAACAGAAGTGTGTGTGTGTGTGTGTGTGTGTGTGTGCACGCAGCACGCCGACGTCAAATGGCCCCCGCAGCCGAGAAAGACAGGAAGAGACAGAATCGAGTGGATGAGTGGAGACAAAAAGAGATGCCGTCCAAACGGGTGAAATAGATCGTCCTGTTGAGGATATTAACGGTTGTGAAATTACACACAGGAGAAAACCAACGTTTCCATTTTTCAACAGCTAAATCGAGGGGAGAAATATTCCAAGTGGAAACTGGCACCGGATGTCGCTTCCAATCAGACGGTGAAGTCATCTCCTACGAGTAATCAGACTATTTGAGCTTTTAAAACAGACCGCTCTGTTGGGTCATGGTGGAACGACGTGCTTTGGATACTCTTTACTTTGGGTGTGGGGGGGGGTCCATCCATCACTGCGGCTTCACATTTCCCAGCCTTCAAGCCTTTGGTATTACACCAGTAAAATCTCCATCTTCCGTACCAACTGCTGCCATGACAACGGCCGGGCAGCTGTGTACGAGTGAGACGCATGTGTGATTGCGCGACTAAATTAAAAGTCTCGGCACGGCGTTAACACGGCCGCGTTCGTGCCGCTTCACATGAGGGGCTCTCGCTTTGCTTTCCGCCGCTGGATTAGATGATTTTTTTCTCGTGATGATGACACGACGTTTGCGTTTGGGGAGACGGGATTCGGCTGCGTCTATCCCAGCAGCATAAAGATCCTCCCCAGTAATGAGAGGGTGAAGCGCATGGGGTCTGCGAGGACAAGATACCGACTGGGTTGCCCAGAAGCCCCCAATCTATGGCGGACATTACTGGAGAAACGGCAATTACAGCCTGCGATGGTAAGATCGGTGAGGACGTGCTGCGGCTGCGGCAGCTATAACCAGTCATGACCCGGCGAGCGAGCTCAGGGTTACTTCTCTAGTTTTGTTTTCTGCCCTCCTTTGGAATGAAGGCAAAGGGCGGGAGCTAGCGGGGAGTGGAAGTGTAGCAGCAAGAATCGATTTCAGGAAGACCGGCGTGAGAAGGATGTATTCATTTTGTGTGTTGTACGAGACGGTTAATGGTGAGAATCCACAGCAGCTGCACAATGAAGAACGGTTTCATTTGGACAGTGTGATTGTCGTCGGCGTGCTTCCTCCTCATCAGCAGAACTTTATCGCTGCTGATCCGCCGGCCTCGAAGGGCTTCGGCTCAACAGACGATTGCTGCTGCTCTCTGCCTCGGCGACCAATTTGCAACTTTTTCCAATCGGCAAACATTTGATTTGCCCTAAAACTGGGTCAGGGTCGCTGATCAGTCTTGGATTAAAGACTCTGCAGCTGTTAAAGTAGCTTTGGTATTCCAAGGAGGCGCAGGCCACTCCTACATGGACCGATTATATAGAACTCATAAAATATGTTTATGCCATCTATGAAAACTGAAAACTGCTGCTTTTTCTCTTTTGTTCCATTTTGCCTTGATTGCATAGGAAGGAAAACGTGTGTGTGTGTGTGTGTCAGGAGCTGGTCTGTGCATGAGGTAATGCCAGGGGCACAGTGTGTGGTTAAAACCTCACCACAATCATCTCCGAGGGTTCCAGGACGATGCACTCACATCCACGCCGCTGGCTGCCTGCTGATCGCTTCCCAAAGCTGCGCAGGAAAAAAAGAAGAAATTGATTTATATAAAATGTGTTTTCATCCTTCCCTAAACAGATGGCATGAGATATATTAATCGTGAGTTGTGACGCTCACGCCGGCTAAGAACTAGGACAGACATATATAAACTGTTTGTCTATAGCCCCCCCCCCCCCCCCCATTTAAACATGTAGCATGGAAGGTGTGTGAAATGTGGAACAGAGCAGCATTGAGTGGACAGTTCCTCCTTTCAGCCGTGGCCACTCCCCAATGCGGGGAAACTCTGGAAAACTTCACTTTCACGACGTCACAGTTTGTACAGTACGCCTCGCTTCCTGATTAGCGGGGGGAACCGGGGGGGTGCTGAAAGCTGCAGAGAAGGGCAACAACG